>NC_064303.1:97900449-98200449 GCF_023373825.1 Bactrocera dorsalis
CCAACGCGCAAAGGACCATAAATCTTTCGCAAAACTTTTTTCTCACGAAAACTCGCAACGACGTCTGGACTAATCGGTTGTTGTCATCGTCCAAGCCTCTGCACCATATAGCAGGAACGGGAATTATGACGTCTTGCATAGCGTTTTTGGTTTTTGTTCGTCGAGAGAGGACTTTACTTTTCAAAAGTTGGCCTACTCCAGTCCGAAAGTAGCACCTGTTTGGCAAGAGTAATCCTGCGTTGGATTTCAAGGCTGACAGTTTGTTGGTGGGTTGTTAAACGCTGGCTTCCTAAAATAGACGAAATGATCTTACAACTTCAAAGTTATGACTGTCAAAAACCAAGTTTTTGTTTTTGTCAACAGGGGGACGTGGGGTCCAAGTCCTGCGAGTGCGACGACTGTTTGTTTTGATGACAGGAGATATTTCGTCTTGGCCTCGT
Source organism: Bactrocera dorsalis (assembly GCF_023373825.1). Taxonomy (NCBI): domain Eukaryota; kingdom Metazoa; phylum Arthropoda; class Insecta; order Diptera; family Tephritidae; genus Bactrocera; species Bactrocera dorsalis. Next base: position 97,900,890 of record NC_064303.1, read on the forward strand.
TCACTGACAGACCCATTTGCGTTGTTTTCTTTCCTTGTTTCAGTCTGGAGAAAGCAGAACTAAAACGGCTGCGGGGTATAGGCCCCCCCCCCCCCGATTGATATCAATATCAATCGGCGTACGCCAGTCAGCTGTACAATCTTATATAAAGATTGTAACCTGCTCGATTTCAGTTTCGCCAGCTCGAATAATTTTCTCCAAGAGCAGCAGATTTAAGAAGTCGCACGATAGGGATGTCGCCTTGTCTGAAACCTCGTTTGGTATCGAACGTTCGGAGAGGTCCTTCCCGATTTTGACGGAGCTTTTGGTGGTTTTGCTCAACGTTCAGCTTTACATAGCCGTACTTAGTTTTGCGGGGTATACCAAATTCAGACATCGCGGCACTAAAGGCAGCTTTTTTCCCTTTTCGTGCTGTCGAAAGCAGCTATTGAAATCGAACGAATAGGTGGTTGAGTGGTCGATTCATCTTTCCACACGTCTTTTCGAAGTTTTGGCTCATTGTGAATATTTGCTCAGTTGGTTGATTTTCTAAGCCTAAAAGCCGGCACTGTGAATTTAAGGTCCAATCAGTTTGTTGACGGTGGGCTTTTAATCTTTCACAACAATACGACTCGATAAGAACCTTATTATGCAATGTTGAGGAGGCTAATCCCACGGTAGTTGGCCGCATGATTGTGGGGTCTCCTTTTTTATGGATTGGTGCAGAGGCATCACTTAGATTTCCAATCGTTTGGGCATGCTTTCGTCCGACCATATTTTACAAAGAAGCTGATGCATGCTCCTTATCAGCTCTTCGCCGCCGTATTTGAATAGCTCTCGGCCGGCAATCCGTCGGCCCACTGCCGCCTTGTTGTTCTTCAGGCGGGCAATTGCTGATTCGAACTTCTTCATGGCCGGGTAATGGAACGTCTGCTCCATTCGTCATCGATTGGGGTATCGGGTTCGCCTTCTCCTGGTGTTACTGTGTTCACTGCTCATTCAGCAGGCTGGAAGAAGTGTTCCCTCCATAATCTAAGGTATGCTCTGGGCATCGGTAACTAGATCACCTTTGGGGGTTTTACAAGGAGTATGCTCCGGTCTTGAAACCTTCTGTAAGCCGCCGCATTTTTTTTCATAGAATTTTCGACCATTACCCCTGTCGCCAGCTTATCAAGCTGTTTGTACTCACGCATTTTCACGGACTCTTTCTTCTTCTGTCTGCAAATGCGTCTCGCTTCCCTCTTTCAACTCTCGATATCTATCCCATACCGCACGTGTTGTGGTCGATCGTAAACGTTGCGGAGGTAGGCAGCCTGTTTTCCTCTCCGCTGCGACACGGCACTCCTCGTCGTACCACTTGCTTCTTTTGCACTTTCCGAAAACCGGAATGGTTTCGATTGCAGCTGTACGTAAGGAGTTTTGAAATGCCGTCCCACAAAGTTCCTTATACGAGTTGTTGGACGAGTGCTCTCAGAGAGGCAGGAGTGCAAGCCGAGTAGAAAATCTTTCGGCTGTCTGATTGTGATTGCAGCTTATCGAAGTCGAACCTTCCTTGTGTTTGTTGGCGTGCGTTTGTTGGGGGGGGGGGGGAGGGGCACTGCACAGAGGCAGGGTGCGAATTTTGGCTGCATCAATTATAGTGGGTCCGAGTCGATGTGAGGCCCTCGGAGGCGCACGGCACATCTAAAACACTGGAGTTCGGGTTGTATATACAATAATAAAAATGAAGACCGTTCAATGGAAAGAAGGAATATACATTTAGTAAAATCATCAAACAAAAACAGTTTGTTTCGCTCTACTTAAGTACGATAAGGTTTTAGCTGATAATTTATATAAAAATTTTGTTAAAAATGTTCATTTATTCGAGAATATTTTTCTTTAAAATATATGAAGAGAAAGCGGATAAAATTAATACATTATTCATCTAAGATTGGTTTAAATCTATCTATCCTTGAGCACAACAGCATATAAACATGAATTCCCCCAGATATATAGTAAAATGATTTAAACTCTCCCGCTATAGCTCTATTATCTCTTTGCAAATTAGGTACTAAAGATCTTAAGATTATTTCTCTAGGCTGATCACGCAGAACCGATTATCAAGTCAATGACACTGCAGATGTACCAATATCGCACAGAATAACCAAAATTTACACCTCACGAAATAATCGAGAAATTGGGTCGATATATGTCCTCTGAGAACCCGAAGTGTTGCCAAGAGATACAAGAGAGTTTAATATTTGGAGGATGACAAATAACTTACTTAGTGTAGGCCACTAGAACTTCGCTGTGGGGACTCAGAGTACCGTAAAGTTAAGAGGGGAGAGAGAGAGAAAAGATAACTACAAACTACTAGCCTGAGCCAAGCAAAACTATCATGGGGAGGGTAGAAGCTCAAAAGGTTCAAATAATCAATCAATCCACATTTAGCCAAAGATAAAGTTAGTATACTGATTAGATAAATAAATAAAGATTGCACCGGTCTATTGTGCCCTCACCTAAGTCACAACGATTCACCTAGCACCAGCAAATTGATAAATTCCAATATGGATGGATCCAGGACACCTACAGACTGCTGTGCAGTCAATTTGCAGGTGTACTGGAGTTTTAGACTCCAAAACAACAAGTAGCCTGATTTTATCCTTTGGGGGGTTCATTACATATTTAAACCTTTTAAGGTTATAATCACCCATTAGCAACTTAGCTTGGCGCATGCCTAGGAGTTGTTACAAATACATCTCCCTACCCACTGCTTTAATCTTGCGGAGCAGCTATTTTATGGCATGGGGACCAACCGTATTGAAAGGTTCGGGTTCTACCATGTTGGTGGATGCTACGAAGCGAGCAAGCTCATCAGCCAGTTTAGTCCTGGCTAAACCGATCCGATCTGATAGACTGTTCAGTCGTTCTATACACTCCTGCACCATCAGCGATTTGAACCCGTATGCAGAGATTGCTTTGAGTGCCGCTGGACTATCTCTTAGTATAACGATATGTTCATTCCGATAGTTGCGTTGGAGGTTTATCTCTACGCACCGACTTATAGCAAGAACCTCTGCTTGGAATATATTCGAAAAGCTACCCATAGGTATGGAGAGTTTGGTGTGTGGTCCTGTGACCGCTGCGCCAATTCCCTCCGACTTTTCGAGGCGTCGGTGTACCACTTGATTGTATTATCCCTAAGCAGAGGCTCGAGAGCATAATCGTTCCATTCAGTCTTACTCCTAATGAGCCATAAACCAAGAGAAAAAAGAGAAAGAAATGGCTTTCTTTGAAGTTATTATTTATTAGGTATCACCATTTACCAAATATTTTTTATTATTGTGAAAGAAAAATATTCAAATATTTCGAATTCATTTATTCTCCGAGGTCCAGTTTAAAATGTCTCGAGATAAGACCTAATATAAGTTTAATATAATATTTAAAACTTTTCTTTTAGATATTTTTCAAACCTTTTGATTAATACTAACTTATTCCACTTTCAGACCCTGTCGTCTACTTTCCCATGTCTGCAGTAAAACTAAATCTGCCATTTAACGAAAAGTCACAGAGTATATTTTCCAAAATACCGATTGGACGCTTTCAAATATTACCCGTTGGTAAGGACAATGAGTACCGAACTGAAGAATATCTCTACACTTTGGATAACAACGAACTGTTGCATGTGAACGGCAGCACCGGAGAGGTCTTCATGAAGAACGATTATCAAACCACACAGAAGAAGACGAAAATGATCTTAACCGCCATACCGCGGAATGAGCACAATGCGGCGCTAGATAAAATACCGCAAATGACACTAGAAGTGACGCCACAGCCGGAAGCTGAGTATTGCGCGAATTTGGAGAATGTATGCTTTTGGGATGCAGCGCAGTACACAATAGTGGAAGACGCCACTGCTGAGGAGTCGAAGCACATGAGCGCCTTCGAACCTTTACGTGTGGGTACATTAAATCCACGTGCCACACGCTATCTCTGCCCCACGATGGATGTGAAATACACGCTAACGAGTGGTGATAAATATTTCACATTAAAAAATAATGAAATCTATACTAAAGTACCGTTGGATTATGAGTACTTCAATACAACTGAAATGAAAAATTTCGCAGTGAGCGTCGCTTGCACGATTAAAATGAGCGACGATAAAACGTTGGTGTTCAATAGGACGCTGCATGTGGCGCTTTTGGATCGCAATGACAACGGACCGGAGTTACAAAATGAGGGCGTCTACAATTTCTTGTTGGATAATCCACATTTCAAACAGGTTAGTTTTGTGGTAACTACGCACAATTTACTAGCCGTAAGGTGGCAAGTGGGGCGTTGGAGTTCGACGTAAACTTATCGATTGTTTTCGTTTTGCCTTATCGCACAATGCTCGCTGGTTTCGCCGTAAAAATATTTTTTTTTTTTTCGTATTATTTTTGGCGTAAGTTTGGCTGTTATTATTATTACTTTTATTTTTTCGTCTGCCAGCGGGTCTGACGTCTTTCGTGCATTTTCCAACGCTATTGGCTTTTATTGCATGATACCGGCAAACTTTTTGTGGTAAACTAATTCGCATCACGCAACCGGTATTCGTCTTGTCGGGTTATGCACAGACCATTGCACATATACGTAGATATACATAGCGTATTCATTATGACCGTCTGCTATTCGTCTGGCTTGGTTGATTGTCTTCCTTGTAATGCGCCTTCTTTCATTTGTCTTAACTGTCTGCTAGTTTGGTTGGGGTGGCGGTAACTAAATTTGTAAATTGCCTGTAATTTCCGGCATTTTTTGGTTTAAAGCAAATGTTACAGCAATCCGTTGCGGAAATACACGGCCAGCATTGATTTAATTTTAGTTTCATTAGTGAGATTAAAGTTAGATCCGGACATAAAAAATCAATTTCTGAATTAAAGACTATGCAAAGCTCAGATACTTAGATTGATAAACGAGGAAGGCACGGCGACATTAGGTCTATGGTGCCTTCTGCTAAATCACAAAGACTCACCTAGCCCCAGCGTATTGATAAAGTGAAATATACTGCTCGGTGATAGCGAAGGGATGTGATCCCTAAGCTTAGGCGTCAACATGAAACCAGAGCTTTGTTTGAAAGTGAATATAGAAATGCCGTCCATTTTAGTTATTAGCCAAAGAGAAGTACGGACCCGTTCGGTTTTGAAGAGTAGACTATTTTTTTAACGTTATGTTTTTTAGTAAACGTTGTTGTTGTAACATCATGAAAGACTCTCCCAAAGTTTTTGAGATATCTTTCTAAGCTGACCGGGGTTTGCTCCAACAGACTTGGATCAAATATGGAACATTTTAGTAGTGATGGCAGAAAGTAAAGTAGTACGACTAAACATTTCGAAAAGATTACCCCCCTAATTGAAAGATACCAATTCTCCTGTAGTTTCGGATGCCGTAATCGAAACATGGGTACGAAATGAAATACGGACCATATTACTAAAGAGTTACGAAGATAGTCAGGTCCTTCTCCATCTGGTCTTTCTAACGGAGTAGAGGTCCTCTGCTTCACTCGGCGGGTACTGCGTTGAATACTCTTAGAGCCGGAGTGTTTTCATCCGCTGAACTATGTCAATGTCGTCGTATATCTCGAACAGCTCATTGTTCCATCGACTGCGGTATTCGCCGTTAACAATGCGTAAAGGACCATAAATCCTCCGCAGAACCTTTCTCTAAAAAACTGGTAACGCCGACTTATCAGGTGTTGTCATCGTCCATGATTTACACCATGTAGCAGGTCGGGGATGATGAGTGACTTCTAGAGTTTGGTCTTTGTTCGCCAAGGGAGGACTTTACTTTTCAATTGCATACTCAGTCCAAAGTAGCACCTCTTGACAAGAGGCTGACGTTGTTGTTGGTGTTAAAACTGGTTCCAAGATAGACGAAATTATCTACGACTTGGAAGTTATGACTGTCAACAGTGACGTCAGAGTCAAGTCGAGAGTGCTACGGAGAAATGGTATTACTAGACGTCAGCTTACACAGCCGGGGATACCAAATTCTCTTTTCACGGGTCTTTCCCACTGTTTTGGTCATCATGAATATCTGGTTAGTTGCGATGTTGAGGAGACTTATCCTACGGTAGTTGGCGCAGATTGTGTGGTCTGCCTTTTTGTAGATTGGGCAGAGCATACTTAAATTCCAATCGTCGGGCATGTTTTCATCCGATCATATTCTACAAAGAAGCTTATGGATGTTCCAGTTCTTCAATCACTTTTTTTTTCCTGCTGTATTTGAATAGCTCGGCCTGCAATCCATCGGCCCGCCGCTTTGTTGTTATTTAGACGGGTAATTTCTATTTGATCCTTTTCATTTTCGGGCAAAGAAACGTCCGTTCCATCGTCATCGATTGCGGAATCGAGTTCACCATCTCCTGGTGTTAAGCTTTCACTGCCATTCAGCAGGTTGGAGAAGTTTTTTCTTCATAATTAGTTAGGAAACACGGACCATTATTACTAAAGAATTACAAAGTTAGGACTCTATAGAACTTAACCGATATACATATAACCGACTTAATATATCTTATACCGCACATATGGAAATAACTGAATATTGACAACGGGTTCTACAACTATTAGACCAATTTCGATCTAACGCTAAGAACTTGACCAAACCTCGTATATATTTTCTCAAAATCACAGTAATTTCGAGGAACGTAAAAATGTTCTAAACCTTCTAAATAACCAATGGGAGCAACAGTATTAAATAATCCTTTGTTTAACAGAGGCATCATAAGGTCACCGATCTTAACAGAAAAACTCACATAATTTGGACCCCGACTACCATATAAAAGATCAACCTACCCAGAGTTTAACTCGACATATCCTACACAAGTTATACACCAGAAGAGTCTTTAATGAACCCATCACATGTCTCTTAAATGAATATATATTTGTTTCTATTGTTCAGAACAGTGGAAGTAGACATTTACTGCGACTTTATGAAATTACCTCTAAAATTCATTTCTAAAGTTCACCCATTTCTCTTTTCAGGGCGATACAATTGGCAATAAGATTATCTTCACGGATAGAGATTCGCTCAGAGCGAACGCGTATTTAACTTATCATATTTTCAATGACACCAGCGAATTGGTGCGTCCCGATTGCACCGCCTACGAAGCTGATCATACCGGCAAAATAAAGTCCATCTTCAGTTGTCGTAAGTACTGAAGTAACGACCTTAAATTCAATTACAACTATCTTTCTTTATTTTTTTTAGAGATTCTATTTGCGCGCAACGGCATTTTGAGCCAGACATCATATTGCTTCAGTTTGGTTGCAAGCGATCACACCGTCAATGCTAATACTATAAAAACAGTAAGTCTTCAGTGGATTTATTTAGTCAAGAAAAAAGTAAATATTATATTTGTTTATATTGTTGCAGGCAAAAGCGAACATATGCCTAAGCTCCGACCCAAGTAAGATACACGAGGCTGATCGACCGCGTGTTTTGGAGTTGCGCCAACAACGTGGCATGAGCCGACGTCTAACCAACGTAGCTGATTCGATATTGGAAAACGATAATAAAGGCTTCTTAGCACCAAGCATTTTGAGCACCTATCCAAAGGATGTTTTTCTACATCGTACAGCTATGTCTTATAGTCGTGTGGCACAGCCAGAGAACTATCAGAGTTTAATGGAAATGTCAGAGGTGCGCTTCACGATCGCCGAGGATCGTAGTGGCGCTTTCGGCATAACGACGTCGGCGGGCATCATTTATGTGAAAGATACAGCGGCTTTGGAGAAATCACTGGAAACGGTTTACTTGTGAGTATTATTATGTACTGTTAAAGGTTTTGAGGTAATGTCAGATAATACTGGGGCTTTGTAGGGCACCTGGGTTCAGTTAGCTATCAATTAGATATTGAGAACAGGGACGGAAAACATTTTTTAAAAGCATTGGAATCCTTCATAATGTTAAGGAAAGTTACACCCTTTTCAACAACTTAGATCTGTCATATCTCCTGTACTACTTCCAAGATCCCCCAAACCAGTATTCAAGAGACTGGTTTCTCTTGGAAATTGTGGTCTTAGAAATTAAAGTCTAATTTCGAGTTTTTTCAATTAAAAGTTGGTCTTTCATATCTCCTGTACTACTTCCAAGACCCTCGAACCAGTGTGCTCTTAAAAATTAAAGTCTAATTTCGAGTTTTTTCTCAAGTAAAAGTTGGCGGTAGGCTCTAATTCAGGCATCCTACATCTCAAGAACACAAGAATTGGCGACTGGCTGAAAACTAAGATTTTCTTCAAATATTTGACTTATTGTAGACTTAAGACTCAGTAAACTAAAGTAGCTCCACATGACCTGAAAATTTGAACATGGAAGAACTGAATAACCTTTTCTTGGAGACAAAAAATATTCAGCCGCAGAGTGGGAAGAGTATTTGATAATATTAAATGGTTCTAACTACCTACCAATAACTATAAAAACTAATTAGGATAATATTTCCTTCACAGCCTCAACATCACTTGGCACGACAGCTATCAACGTTCGTTCGTCGTCAATGTGCATCTCGTCGACGGCCAGGCCAACAATGCCACCTGCGAGCATAAGATCAAATCGCGCAGTCAAACTTGCGCACAAATTAAATACCAAAAACAATGTACGAAATTTTGCGGACTCGGCACAAGTGGCGGCGCGTGTGTGTGGCGCGGTTCCAACGCGGGTTTCTTCGGACGCAATTATGCTTCCTGCGTGCCCGATGCTACGTACTGTACGGATAATGTTTGCGATCCATTGGAAGAACTGAATGCATTCATTTGTCCACAAGACTGCGTGGGAGCTGGCAAAATTATGGGTCCACACACATCCAATCCAAATAAACGCGGCATCTACTCGGCTTCCGGCACCTGCACCTGCGAGGACAATGGCAAGTGTATGTGTGCGCCACTCGACGACGAAGAGCCGCGTCCGAAGCGCAAACGGAAGAATGACACAAAGTCGTTGGATGTCAATAAATTGACGAAGTTCGGTGGTACGGATATCACACAGTCAGCACAAAATAATCTGAATAATGGTGTCATTGAACATGATGCTATGAGCATACATGTGGCCGGCTTTACTTGCGGCCGATCATGCATACTACTGGCCATCACATGTCCAATTCTACTGATCGTATTGTTGATCTGTTTAATTGCAACACAACGCAATCTTATAAGACGTACTCGTGGTAAAGAGGCGCTGTCGCAAAAATCATCAGCGAACGGTGATTGTGATGTACGTAACGGCGACGTGCCATTAATGCAGTTGGAGAGCGGTTTGGCTAAATTCGATACGGTCGACTCAAAATGGGAGTTCGATCGTGCAAAGCTTCAGCTCGATGTGGTGCTCGGTGAGGGTGAGTTCGGCAAAGTGATGAAAGCTTATGCATCCAATATTGCCGATATACCCGGTGTAACGACGGTGGCCGTTAAGATGTTGAAGAGTGGCGCCAATTCGGTCGAGTATATGGCTTTGCTATCGGAATTTCAATTGCTACAGGAGGTCTCACATCCGAATGTGATTAAGTTGCTCGGCGCATGCACAAAAGGCGATGCACCAATGATTATTATTGAGTATGCGAAATATGGTTCATTGCGCAGTTATTTACGTTTGAGTCGGAAGATCGAATGTTCGGGTGTTGATTTCACGGACGGTGTGGAGCCGATAACTGTGAAGAATATTTTATCATTTGCATGGCAGATATGCAAGGGTATGGCGTACTTGACGGAGATAAAGGTAAGAAATGTAATCATTTTGAAAGGGCAAATCAACGACTAGTCAGTAAACAGATGACTGTAAATTACATTGGAACCTCAATATGGTAAAAACGGCCAGGCCAGGTTTAGGTTAAGTTAGATTTATGTATGTCTAGATGCATTCGTCAAAAGTTAGCTTAACAACTACTCAAGGTCTAAAGTAAAAGAAGTGACTGCCAATAATTTCGCAAGATTCAAGCGAAGCTGAAGAGAGAATCTGGCTCCATTCCCACCACATTTGGGTCTAAGTAACCGGAGCGGACCCGGATTTTTATCCGGCCAGGAACTGTCAACTCGACAACATTCCCCGAAATTACTACAGGAATGTTTCCTGCCACTACAACAACAACAACGAGATGATCTGGAGAAAAGCCTTGGAGCAAAGTCTCAGCTTTTCTCTTTCTTAGGATGCCATTAAGGGCTTCGTTTTTGCTGGATATTACAAACTCTTAGGAAATAATTATTGTGATATATTTTGGAAGTGTATGAATAACCTTTCCCCTTGTTTTCTTTACTTCCAGCTAGTACATCGTGATTTAGCGGCGCGCAATGTCTTACTGGCCGACGGCAAAATCTGCAAGGTATCAGATTTCGGCTTGACACGTGATGTCTATGAGGACGATGCGTATTTGAAGCGTTCACGTGACCGGGTGCCCGTGAAGGTAAATTATAACACGTGCACATAAAAACTATGACTAACTAATAAAACATGTACTTTTTTCTTACAGTGGATGGCGCCCGAATCATTGGCCGACCATGTCTACACCACCAAATCCGATGTGTGGGCTTTTGGTGTGCTTTGCTGGGAGTTAATTACGCTAGGCGCATCACCATATCCCGGCATACCGCCACAGAATCTCTATCATTTATTGAAAACCGGCTATCGCATGGAGAAACCCGAAAATTGTTCGGAAGAAATGTGAGTACAAACAACAGACTTAATAAAAAATAAATTAATAAGAAATTTATATTGAATAAATATGCCTTCCCTCCCATCCACAGCTACTCCATTGTGCGTACATGTTGGATCGACGATCCGAACGCACGTCCATCCTTCAAGTATCTCGCTTCGCAATTCGAAAAGTTACTCGGCAATAATGCCAAATTTATCGAAATGGAGTCGAGCGCCATTTCAAATCCCATGTATTGCATAGATGAGGCCAAACTAATTGGCGCATCGCAACCGGACTTAACTGCATGCCTCGAACAACAGCTGGGTGAGCCCGACCCGTTGGATCATCTCTGGCAATCACCGAAAATTTGCTATGATACACAAGAATGTCCGAGCAGTCGGGAATTCTCTACAAATTTCAGCATGGAATTTCAACAGACACCACCACCGCCCGGCTATGATGTGCCACGTCCACTTATCGAGACGGCTACCACGGAGCAAACGTTACGTTATGAAAATGATTTGCGTTTTCCATTAAATATACGTAAGTCCGTATGTAACGGCAGTATTACGTCGAATAGTCAAAATGGCAGCAAAGCTGGTGGTGGTTATGGTGTTGGTGCCGAAGCAGATGGCAGCGACGGCGTGGCGGCACATTATTCGATGCCAGTGAAACGTGGACGCTCCTATGTGGATATGACCAACAAGACATTCATACCCGATAACTTGGATGGTGATGAATTTGAGAAACATCTTTCGAAAACAATCTCATTTCGATTTTCTAGTCAACTGAATTTGAAGGAGCAAGATTTAGGCGCTGTTTAGGGTTGTATGAGATAACCATATATAAGGCTGGCTGGTTGCATAGGCAATTTTTATTTATAAAGTTGTTTACTTATAGTATTTTATAATGTATTTGTATATGTGTATGTAAAGTAAATTGTTGATTAGTTTTAGTTCATGAATTTATAAAATTAGTTAAATTATTTGTGTTTAAGGAATTTTGAGGTTAGTGGAGAGGCTAATTTTTATATGAAATCTCGATGTATAAATGTTTGTAAGTGTGTGTGTGTGTATCTATAACGCATTTGAATTAAGTTTGGCTGGATTAATTGCCAAAAATCTACTCTGGTAGTAAAATTTAAAGATTTTTTATTTTAAGTTTTGGCATTTACGTTTTAAAAGAATTAATCGTGATTAATTACAATAAAAAAATAATCGTAATTATTATTTTTTCAATTTTTTAAAGTAAAGCTTCATTTTAAATTAATAAAATTTCAAGATTTTTTTAAAGAAATTAATTAATTAAATTTTTTAATTAATTTTATTTTAATTAATTAATTAAAATAAAAAAAATTAATCGTAATTATATTTTTCATAAATTTTTTACCTTAAACTTCATGTTAAATTTCAACTTTTTGGGTAAATTTCTCAAAATTATTGTAAAGTATTGCAAAAATAAATTTTTATTTTCCAAAATTTGTCATTAAAATTTATAATTAAATATTTCTGTGTGATGAATTATTTACTATAAATCGTGAATTATAAATATAATTACATACAAACATCTACTAAACTAAACTTATTAAACATTCCTAATGTTGAGCACACGAAAAAAATTATAACGGGACTTTAGGCAAAAACGAAAGTTCGAAGTCTGACAAGCCACGATTTACATGTCCTAACTTATTAATTAAGCTTTCCTATTGTACCTACATTTAAAATAAAAGTTATATAAGATAAAATAAAACTATGAAAATTCAAATAAAAGCTAAAAATTGTTTACATAGTTAGGTTATGTTCGACTAAGATACAACTCGAATGTACATACATAGGCAAAGAAAGGAGGACGGGGGTCAAAAATAGATAACAGTAACTAATATATTGTATATTTTTTTACAAATTTGATATATTGATCCACAGCTGAACAAAAGAGGAATGTGGGGTGAGTGAACCGAACATAAGCACTTGCGAGAAATTATGTATATCAAATCTTACTGAGAAATAGGATAATCAAGACTGACAACTACTTCAGCGAATTAAATTGAAAAAAAAATTAGCAATAAAACCCACAAATATGAAAATTAAAAAAAAATAATATTTCACACCAGAGCTTTAATTTTAAATTCAACAGCTGACTGATCACCGGGCCCTTAAGTCGTACAAAAAAAAAAAAAAAATGAAATAACATGTCTAATTAATGTTCCCTTTTCAATAATTATTTTTTAAATTTTATTTGTCAATAATTATAACTATTTATTAATTTTTTTTAACTTTTAATTAATTTCTTCTCTTGTAAATTAATTTTATGCCCTTTCCCCAATTCTTGCAATTCCAATTCAACATAAACACCCTGTGCTGGTGATATCTCTCCAAATATTTTTTATTTTTTTTTATTTCAACCCCCAATTAGACAGCTGTTAGCAAAGCATGTATTGAAAAGTTCTTTTCGTATTTGGCTGATACCAGAAGCACGGTAGAGGAGGAGTAAAGAAAGTATCAGCTGATGTTATGTAAACAAAGGCACAGCTGAGAGGTGCCACTGTAGAAAACGCCAAGTGTAGTCCGGGGTTGAGTTTTCTATTTGAATCCAAGATGGCCGACTTTTAACCGGAAAATGGTTGCATTGTGTTATTTTCTATAATTTATGTAAAAGTTGTCCCAAAAATATTGGTTATATGTAAAAGTTTAATATATTTTTCAAAAGAAAATCGTTTTATTTTAATATATATTCTTAAAGATGAGAACAATATGAGCAAATACATGAAAAATTAAGTTTTTTATTTATGCCTCTTTTTAACTGTGGTAAGTCAATAAATGTTCACCACAGAAAAATGTTACGAAGAAATAAGCAACCATGCCGAATAGTGGGGTCTAGATTATGCTCATTCACAGCCATATTTACATTTTTGCCATCGTAACGAAGGTTTTTGCAAAGACAATTTGTTTTAGTTTATTTCATGGTTAAATCCTTTGCGATGGTTTATTTAGTTATTTTAATCTATAAAAAGTGTTTACAATTTTTCATGGGACGATAAACATCAGATCGGCTGCGATTTTATTCCAATAAAAGTACGAAATAAACCAAACATGGCCACGTTAATATTGCTGCGTAATGGGTCTGGTGCTGTTTACAATTTTATGATTTAAGAGATAGTCAAATGTAGTTATCAAATTAGTTGGCCGTGAATTCGAGACAAAATTTTAAATTCAATGGCGTTCTCGTGTAAGAGATCGCATTGCTAGGTAAGCTAAAATTAAACTTTATATCAAAAGATTTACCATGTATTTTTTAAATTCTTTATAGAATCAGCAAAGGAAGCTGGTGTAGAACGCTAGTCCCAAACCAATGAGCTTTGTGCTTGAGGGTGGAAGCAACTTTTTGAAGAGCAAATACTACGGTGAGCACATTCCGATGTTGCATAACCTATTGTAAATTGCGCTTAGAATCCCGGTACTGCTGGTCAGGTTTATCAGGCTGTTGGGTAGGTTTTGAGCAAAATTGAATTTACATACTTTCTAATAGCTAACACACCCACCTTGCAGGCCAAAGCGTTACCATTTTGAGCCGAATTAAGTGACTGGTTTCATCGTGTTATGCGCAAAGATGAAAAATGGGGGGGATACCGTCATTGAGACATGTGTTGTGATCCTACCATCTTATTGAAAGCCAAGTTCACGAATGTATTACCGATGTCGTTCCCTCCAACATACCGTGGTTGAAGAAATTTTGGTGTACAATCAATGGAAGAGCAAGTACCATGAGAATTATGACCATATCGTGCTGCGCAATATTATGATGCCGAATTGGGGAGTGGGGGGAACCAGCTCCACCAAAACCGATAGAACATCGGGATGAAACTACGCAAATAATAAACAACACTCATCAAATGAAAGTTGGCAGCGTTGGTGACTTAGCAGCAATTTGAAAAAGAAACATTTGCATCTACGCGAATTACAATTCGTCTTTACATCTAGTGATTATGGTCGATTATGAATGGTTGTGGAAGTTGATATTTAAACATTAAAAAACAAATAAATGTAATTTGGCTAATAATGAGCCGCTATTAAAAGTTAAGGAATTTGAGTTGTATTTTTAATTGGGCCAAACAAGTTATTATCGATTTGAAGAACTTCAAACGGAATATATTTCGAACAATCATTATTTTTTTAAATACTATGGCGGTATCGCTACTGAGCATGGCAAAATAGTGTTGCGTGAGCTAATTTCAACTACTTTTTACTACTATATAGATATTGCAAATTCAAAAAATAATTTCTTTAAGAATCCTTTTTATTTCAAAACTTAGCTTAGAACTAAAAAAATAGTGTGGGTAAATCTGTTGGGATTAATCAAACACTCCCATTTGGGAATGGAGTAGGATTCCTGATCGCCGGCGTATAGCTAAATTCTGACATTTAAAACGTGTACGTAGTTTGTGATTACAAAAATTTTATAATTAAAATATAGAAAACATGGCTATTATAATTTATCTCTTGATTTATCTTACAATAAAAAATGTGTTTTAACTGTTCAGAACAAATTGTTATGGTACGTAATATAAAATTTTTCACAATAGTTATCTCTTATGGTCCACTTATTATCAAATATAATTTTCCATTTTGTCCATGAATAAGTTAACTAAAAACGCTTCAAAATATATAGCATATTTATCTATGTATATCATGAAGGTATAATTAATTTTTTTGATAACAGCTATAAACTTTATTCTATAACAAAAATTGAAAATAGTGAAATGAACAAATGAAGTACTATAAATTTATAATTTAATATTATAGCATTTTCGCTTTCTGCAACCCGTTTTTAACCTCTCGCCACCCTTATTCACCAGAGGTGGCCACGATGTTGTTGTTGTAAAAGTACACTTGAGGGGTAGCTTAAGTACTGTGAATGGCTCTTTTTCTATGGTGAATGGGACTTTCCCTACTCCTCTATATCATGACCAGGAGGGGCAACCAACAATAGACAACAACATAATAAGTCTAATTAAAAGTAGTTAAAATGACTATTTTTACGCGTATTATCGTCTCAAATTTGCCTAAACGCATTGGTGCACTTAAGACGTTACAGCAGGCAAGTAAAACTGTGTAAATTACTACAAAATAAAGATGCCAAAAATCCAACACTAGGTTATGTAATTTTCGTGTTTTAAATTTTTTATTTTATTTTCTTTTCAATGAAAACCTACAGTGTGGCTATTGTACACATCTAAAATATGCTGAACACAAACCGATTGAGAGAATACGTAATATTGGTATTTCGGCACACATAGACAGCGGTAAAACTACGCTTACCGAACGTATACTCTTTTATACCGGTCGCATTGCACAGATGCATGAGGTACGCGGTAAGGACAATGTCGGTGCTACTATGGATTCGATGGAGTTGGAACGTCAGCGTGGTATAACTATACAGTCGGCAGCCACTTATACGATTTGGAAGGATTACAACATTAACATTATTGACACACCTGGTCACGTGGATTTCACAGTGGAAGTGGAACGTGCGCTGCGTGTTTTGGATGGTGCTGTGCTGGTGCTATGCGCTGTAGGTGGTGTGCAGAGTCAAACACTAACTGTGAATAGGCAAATGAAACGTTACAATGTACCATGCTTGGCCTTCATCAACAAATTGGATCGCACGGGTGCTAATCCTTATCGTGTGCTTTCGCATATGCGTTCAAAAATGAATCATAATGCAGCTTTCATACAATTGCCAATCGGCGTGGAGAGCAATTGCAAGGGTATCGTCGATTTAGTAACTGAGAAAGCGATTTATTTCGAAGGCAACCACGGTATGGAGTTGCGTTATGATGAGATACCGAAAGATATGCGGGCAGAGTCAGTCGATCGTCGTCAAGAGCTTATCGAACATCTCTCGAATGTAGACGATAAATTAGGTGAACTATTTCTGGAGGAAAAAACACCAACTGAGGCCGATATAAAGGTGGGTAGTGTGGAATTATTTAATGTTTGGAAGTGTTTGAACACAATTTTTTCTTTTGTAGAGCGCTATACGACGTACGTGCATTAAACGTACTTTCACGCCTGTTATGGTGGGCACTGCATTGAAAAATAAAGGTGTACAACCTCTATTAGATGGTGTGCTCGATTATCTGCCGAACCCTGGCGAAGTAGAAAATGTTGCTTTCATTGAAAAAGAGGGCGAAGAACCCGAAAAGGTCGTACTCAATCCTGCACGTGACGGCAAAGATCCTTTCATTAGTTTGGCTTTTAAATTGGAAGCTGGCCGTTTCGGTCAGCTCACGTATTTGCGTTGCTACCAAGGCAAACTACAAAAGGGCGATAACATCTTTAATGCACGTACCAATAAGAAAGTGCGTGTAGCACGTTTGGTGCGCTTACACTCGAATAATATGGAAGATGTGAACGAAGTTTATGCTGGCGACATTTTTGCGCTGTTTGGTGTCGACTGCGCCTCTGGTGACACATTTACCACCGATCCTAAAGGTAACATTTCAATGGAGTCTATCTTTGTGCCAGAACCTGTTGTGTCTATGGCTATCAAACCGAATAATGCTAAGGACCGTGACAATTTCGCTAAAGCTGTGGCGCGTTTCACTAAAGAGGATCCTACATTCCACTTCTTCTATGACCCAGATGTAAAAGAAACACTCGTATCAGGCATGGGTATGTTAATGCAGTTTTTCTGACAAAAGCTACAATATTAATATGCATTTCGTTTGTCAGGTGAATTACATTTAGAAATTTACGCGCAGCGTATGGAACGTGAATATGGTTGTCCCGTAACGCTAGGTAAGCCAAAGGTAGCTTTCCGTGAAACACTTGTTAGCGCCTGCGAATTCGACTATTTACACAAAAAACAATCTGGCGGTTCAGGTCAGTATGCGCGTATTATCGGTATTATGGAACCATTGCCGGCTGATCAAAATACCGTACTTGAATTTGTTGATGAAACAATGGGTACAAATGTACCCAAACAATTTGTGCCTGGTGTTGAGAAGGGTTTCCGTGAAATGGCTGAACGTGGTATGCTCTCGGGACACAAGTTGTCCGGCATACGTTTCCGCCTACAGGATGGTGGCCATCATATTGTGGATTCTAGTGAATTGGCCTTCATGTTGGCAGCACATGGTGCTGTAAAAGATGTTTTCCAAAGTGGCTCATGGCAAATTTTAGAACCCATAATGATGGTGGAAGTAACGGCACCAGAGGAATTCCAAGGTGCGGTCATGGGACAATTGAGCAAACGTCACGGTATTATTACGGGCACTGACGGAGCTGAGGGTTGGTTTACCGTGTACGCCGAAGTACCACTGAACGACATGTTTGGTTATGCGGGCGAATTGCGGTAAGGCATTAATGAATTTAATTCAAGTCGTCTTTTTTTATAAATATTGTACTTTTTTATTTACTTTACAGTTCCAGCACACAAGGCAAAGGCGAGTTCACCATGGAATACTCTCGTTATTCTCCTTGTCTACCAGATGTTCAAGAACAAATTGTACGCCAATATCAAGAATCACAAGGTTTAGGTCAAGAAAAGAAGAAAAAGAAAAACTAATAGGTGCACTGATGTAGAATTAATAATATTAAGAACTATTTTTGGATAACTGAAAATGTGTCAAGAACACAGTTTGAACGTTCAATGTCCAATTAATATATTTGTTTAAATCATTATTTTAAAGTATGTAGACGAAATGTTAATTTTTATACAACTGTGATACAGATAATAAAAGGTGACACAATTAGCCACATACAAGGGGCTAAAAACCACTAAAACTCTTTTGTTATTATTATGATGTGAAGTAAACTTGGAGAAGAGATGTTGCGACACTATCGTAAGATTTTAGTCGTTCTCTTTAAAAGAATGTTACTAAATTTTTTAATTGGCATAATTATAGTTTTAAATCAGTGAAAGAAAAACCGAATACTTGAAAAACATAACAATGTCAGGTGTTTTTTATGACAGCTGCATATAGAGTTGCCAATAATAAATTATAATTTTTGTAGAATATACATTATTATACAAATAACCCCAAAAAACTTCAGACATTGACAAAATTATTGACAGCGACTCTTTTGTTATTTTAAAAGAAAAAGCAAAAACAATATTACATTAAAATAGTATAATAGTGAGTTATACCGAAACACATTTCAAAAGATTTCTTCGTGAATAGGCTCATTGTACAATTATTGCAATTTTAAACAGTATGGCAACGCCACCACTTATTTTCTGGAATTTCCTTTGCTTATCACAAATTTTATTTTTTTACGCGGTGTGAACGTTTTCGACATTTTATCGCTTGTACGCCAAGAAGTTGTTTGTCAAAACGCGTCTGCTACAGAATATAATTAAATCGTTGACCACTTCAACGATTTCACAACGCATCTCAACTTCAGCTCGTCAACTAGCAAACAGTGTAGACAAAAGCAATAAAACAATGGTTATCCAACACAACGTTAAGGGTTATGAGGCGTTTACCAAATTGGTAGAGGAATTGGAATCGAATGCCGATGGACAACCTATTCATGTGCTCTTTAGCGGTGGCAAGGACGAGACTGGGGCGAGCTGGTGTCCTTATTGTGTGAAAGGTAAATTGAGTTTTTTCGTGCTTTGAGGCATAATTTTAGAAAGAATAAACTTTAATTCTGGATTTATAGCTGAGCCGGTTGTGCATGACGCTCTCCCTAAAGCTCCGGAAAAATCGCATTTCATTCACGTTGATGTTGGTGAGCGCGCATAGTAAGTATATGATATATATGTATATGTGTATATGTAATAGCAGTTATTTAAAAAAAATGTTAAGTCATGCTTGTTTATCATGATTCATTGTTGCGATTATCTTTTCGGCTCTTAAGCATACATATATTATCGGAAATAATTAAAATAGGGTCAACTGGAGGAGGTTTGAATATATCGAATAACTAAATTGTTGTCTAAAAACCCAAGATCATTCTCAAGTGTGCTCTTTGCATTTGTGTTATTTTATGTGTTTAAAAATATCATATCTTAACTGATTAAAATTTTATGACATGATAACTGTCGACATTTTTTGACACTCATAAAATAAATAATCGCAGTGTCGTCCTATGTAAGAAACTAATGGCTTGAATTAACAAAATTGCTTCGTTGTATTGTTATTACAACAATAACAATTTTCCACATATGCATGTTGTTTAGCTTGCTATGTTTTATGCAAATTAATGCTTTCCTTTTAGCTGGAAGGATCCGAATTGTCCTTTCCGGACCGATCCCAGGCTAAAAATGGTTTGGGTGCCTACTTTGATGCGCTGGAAAACGCCATTACGCATTGATAGTGAGAATGTTACTAAGAAGAATCTTGTTGATATGATCTTCGATGAGCCAATCGAACAAAAGTAGTTAACATAAAATAATTAAATGAAAAAGAAAAGGGTTTTGACTTCGAAAAATGTTTAAAATATTGTGATTAACCGCTATATTGTATGTGGGTATATGCACATTTGTAGATAGTGTATTGTAAAGTGTAGATATTGTAAAGTGTATGCAAAATATATCAATAATAAACAGTTTTAATTGAATCTCCAGCGTTCAATGTTTTCTTTATAAACGCTAAAATAAATAAGCCGTGAAGCTTACATATTTATCGAAATATTTTGAAACAACAAAATTATTCTTCCCCCTTATTTTTATGTTCCGAAGAGGTGGTAGGTATAAATGATTATAGATTGATAAATATCAACAAATGGCAGCAGAAGTTAACCTTCTGTTTACAGTTGACGCCTTTTTTTTTTTTTTTTAACATGGCAAAAGATATGAAATTGTACGCAACTTACCTTATCAAGTAGAGGTGCTTATAATAAAATGTAATTTGCTTGAAATTATTTTTCTTATTTTTACTGCTTAGCATTGTTGCATTATCTGTTGCTTGCTGGTTAATATAACTTGCTTTTAAACACTGTTTTTTTTTTACTTTTTTCTGCGCTACTTTTTGAGATTTTCTTATATGAATTTATTGTTAAACCACCATTAAATTTTTTCCACTTCCAGTTGGAAAGACTTGAATTGCCCATTCCGCAAGGATCCCAACACACATCTGATATTTTTGCCTACGCTATTGCGTTGGAAATCACCACAACGTTTGGATGGTGAGCGTGTCAGCAATAAGGATCTAGTGGAAATGATATTCGAGGATGAGGATTAATTATTTAGCAATGCTTACGCGAATTTTCAAATAAAGCTATCTAAATTGTATACTTACGTGCTAATTTACAAACACACAGCTGTATTTCAAATTAGCTTTGCATTAATATGTATGTATACTTGTGTAAACCGCGATATTATAAATTATATTATTTTCATTAAAATTTAAATATAACTATTGGAATGTTTTATTTTGCATTTCACTAATTTCACGTGTGTAACTCGTGTGCGTTGTTTAAATTAATAATTACTTTTATATTTTTTAATTTCCACCATTACTACATGTATATTTGTCAATTGTGTACGCGCGTTCGGTGTTAGCAACTTGTGGAAACGATGGTAGTACTGCACAAGACTTGCCAATGCAAGTTGTAGCAGTTGGGAGCCGGTAAGTAGTGATGGGAATGAGAGTAATACTTCGCGATTTAACTCCTCCAGTGACTTTTTCCAATTGGCTGAGAAACTAGCCACTAACGCCAGACTACGTCGCTCCTGTTTGCGCAATTCATCTATTTGTTCCTTTTCGAAGTAGTGTTCACACTCTTTCACAAATTGTATGATGCCACCAAAGTGTGGCGCTAATATTTCTTCCACATACTCGGCGCTACGTGCATTCAATTGTTCGCGGAAAGATTCGGCTTCTTTGGAGTTGTCGCGTGTATGTTCCATCAGCACACCGAGCACCAAATCGTAATTGTTTATAAGATAGATCAATTGTTCTTTGCGTGTGAGAAAAATGGCGGCCATACGCAGTATGAAACATTCCACTTCATTTTGCAATTCGAGCAGTAAACGGCTGACAAGCTCGTTGGGGAAATGCTCCGAGATGCCTACAATAGCGGCGGAAAACTCGGCATAACGGCGCGTTATCTGTGGTTGTAAATAAAATTTTATTTTCGTTAGTTACAATGTAGGTAAAATATATTGTGTTTACACTAACATAATGTGGTCCCATTTCCTTGCTGAATTTCGTAGGATCACAATCACGTATGCTTTGTATATTTAAACGGAATACATGATCAAAACGTGGCCAAATCGCAGCTTGCAATGAGTCCCAGTATCTGTTTAATAGTTGTTTTATATTTTAGACAAGAAAAACAAATTATTTTTAAATATTTCACTTACTTATCCAAAGCGGGCACGCAGCGTTTGTGACACATTAGTTGATAACGGAATATTAATTGTATGCAAAGAAACATGGCAATCGTGTCGAAGCAGTCCTGTATATTGGTCTCCAAATTTTTCTAAATTTATAGAAATTAATTTATTTAAATACAAATATTTCTCAATTTTGTATACATACAATCATTAGCGTTAGCGTCTTGCCCATAATTTGGTTGAAGAGATCTTGTGCTTGCGTGCCGCGCACCATAAAGAATTCCGTAACAAATAAATACTCACGACAAGCATTGTCCACGAGCGCATATTGCTCGGAACGGAATAAAGCTTCGAAGGTATACTACAAGTAACGAACATTAAAAAAAAATTATAATAAAAAAGTAAGATAAATGCTTAATGCATTTTTAACGCACTCTATTTTTCAGCTGCGCATGTGGCACGATTATAGGTGCTTCCAATTGCTGGTTAAGTATTTCGCCGCGTTTACCAATTGTAAAGATTGTGCTTTTATGTTTCAAACTTGTCGTTTTAGAGAATAATCCTTTTGAGACATTATCCTCTATACCCATAAGATCATCTTTTGTGCAGGACTCCTCAAATTTCAAACTAGTCAAACGTGAGGAATAACTCTGCAATAAGGTTTCATAAAAAATTAAAAAAGAAATTAACGATAACTAAAATAAACATTGATTCCACTTACCTTGAAATAGCTGTAATAAATTTTACTCATCGTATCGATGTATTCACTGCAAATTTCTTGCGCCACTTGCCTCTCATTCGACAGTATAAATTCGAAAAAGAATTTATGCTTCAACATGGCATTTTGTGGAATTTGATAATTTGTCATTGGTTTGCGGAATTTGTATATTTGTTCTAACAAGTAGGTTCTTATCTTTGACATTGCCTTCAAACGCAATTTATGCAAAACTTCACTAACGTCTCCCGTGGCTTTGGACTCTTTGAAGCTCAACTCTTTTACTAGTGAAAGTTTATGATTCAACACATTCAGTTGTGTGCCAAAGTCCTTTTCCGTCACAGGTGTTTCCATTATAATTGCAATCATCTCCTCTGATACGGCCATATCCTCTATAAATTGTGATAGTTGCGCCTTCACCGATTGTCGATTTGTTAGCTGCACCGACATTGCCACCGACTTTTTTTGCAGCTGTGTTATTTCACTGCTTATATTGCTGAGTACGCTTTGGAAATTCATTAACATCGTTTCCATGCGCTCCAACACATCATCACATTCACCAATCTGATTATGTAGACTAGCTATGTTTTGAGATTCTGCAATGTAGTCTTCAATGGACTTGTTTTCTACATCTTTAAATTCCTTTTCAATTTGACGCGAATACTGCCGCAGGTCTGTTGTATTTTTGAGTATTTCACGTACCTCTTCATTGTCCAACTGTTCCGTTATATTGGACTCCACCGCAGACATAGTTTTTAACAAATTTTCGCTGAATATATGTACGCGATATTGCTTTTATTTGTAAAAATTTGTTTATTATTGCAATTTGTAAATTTTTTACTGCTTCTGCTGCATTCCAATTGGAATTTGTCAAATGTTAACAGCTGTTTGTCAGTGCAAGCGAACAGTTAGAAAATATTGCGCAGTAGACATGTGTTTTGTTTTTTGTTTGATTTAATTTTTTCCTAAAGAAACAAGTATGTACCGTTAACTACAAAAAGTGAAAAGAAAGCGATTACTAATTTTAATTATTATACACTAACTTTATGTGTTATTAGAGCATTAGTTATTTGCTCAAAATGTACATATGAGAATGGTGTGGCAACCATGTTCTTAGATGACAATTTATATTCCGGTAAATTGGAACTATAATATAAAACGTTATTCAAATATTTGCAGGTACTGTAAGGAACAGGTATGTATATGCATGATTTGTGAAAATTGTGTATATAATTACATATGAAAATATGCGAAAATTAACTATTGATGAGCAACCAGTGCAATAATAACAATAAAGCCAAATGTTTGTTGCCGGCAAAGCTCTTCAAATGTGGCACTCATACGCGCTGGTTGGCTATGAGCGGAAATGTTTGAAGAGTAAACCTTGCAAAATCATTTTAAAACAATTTTATAATTAAATTATATACATACATATGTACATACATGCGAGCATGTGATACGAACAAAAATATATGACAATGGTGTCAGTTAGATGTTAGCGAGAAGAAAAACGTTTATAAGCTTTACAGAAAATGTGGTAAACAAGAGTCATTAAATGCAGTAAGCTATAAAACCGATTAAATTAATTACCACTGGCAATAATAATTTAAATATTGAAATAAAAGTAAAATGGCTGAAATGTGTAACTAAAAATAGAAATTTAGAGTGAACTAAACAAATATCACGTGTGACAATCAAGCGTAACGACTTTATATACGAGGGCTGTCCGATAAATAACCGACCTCAACGTGAAGCTAGCGACACATCTGAAAAAAAAGTTTTTACTTCAAATTGTGCATATTATAATAGCTACTCGCCAAAAATTTCAGAAATTTACCTTGCGCAATTATCTGTTGACAGTCGTTTTTGTGAGTCTATTTCGGTGATTTCCCCAAAATGGAAAAAATTGAATATCGAGCTGTAATTAAATTTTTATTTTTGAAAGGAAATACGCTTTCACAAATCAAAGATGAGTTGGACTCTGTGTATGGTGACTCTGCACTATCGTTTACCACCGTAAAATTTTGGGCAGCTGAATTTTGAACGTGGTCGCAGGAGCTTGGAAGATGATGAACGTCCTGGGCGTCCAAAAACTGTAACCACTAACGATAACATCGCTAAAGTTCATCAATTGGTACTAGACGACTGCCGGATTAAAGTTAGGGAAATAGCTGAGATTATGAAGATGTCAAAAGAAAACTGTTTGTCACATATTAAACCAAGATTTGGGCTTGAGAAAGCTGTCCGCGCGTTGGGTGTCGCGTGTGCTTACGCTAGACCACAAACGTGCGCGCATGAACATTTCCAGCGCTCTGTTGGCTCAGTTTAGAGGCAATAAGACCGAGTTTTGGCGCCGATTGATAACTGTAGACGAAACTTGGATTCATCATTATACGCCCGAAACAAAAATCCAATCTAAACAGTGGATTGAAAAGGGGGAACCAGCCCCAAAAAAACCTAAAGCTGTGTATTCGGCTGGGAAAGTGATGGCGAGTGTTTTTGGGACAGCCATGGAATTATTTTTATCGACTATCTTGAAAAAGGAAAAACTATAACAGGAGCATACTACGCATCATTATTGGACAAGCTAAAGGAAGAAATTTCGAAAAATCGGCCACATTTGCAAAAAAAGAAAGTCTTGTTCCACCAAGACAACGCACCATCTCACACCTCAACCAAGTACTATTTGGAAGGGTTGCAGAGATGGGAGCATCGCTGGGAGAAGTGTGTAGAGTTACAAGGAGACTATGTAGAAAAATAAAAAAAAAAAATTTGAAAAAATTGCGTGCATCATGGTTAGGTCGGTTATTTATCGGACAGCCCTCGTATGTAAATATGTACATATGTATGTATGTATGTATGCACATGCTTAATAATTAACTACAGCACGTGGTCGAATTATAAAATTTTGTATTTGCTAAGCAAAATTATGTATGTATATTATGTATGTATGTATTAGTTGAGCACAATTCATTGAACTCAGTCAAAGCAACAGATGTCGAAATAGTGTCGTCTAGCCACTAAACTGCAGAAGTTACATCTGCATACTACATAATGCGCATGTGTGTAGCATTCTACTGTATATATACATGTACATATTTGCATCTATAACGTAACTTTGTCTTCTTTTCACGTTATCGTATGGTTTACCAATCAAAAAGTGAAATTTCTTTTTATTTACATTCGCCTTTTGTTATATTAAAAATCAACAACAACAAAATGTAAAAACTTATTGCTGACGCTGATGTGTATTTGTTTAAACAATTTGTAAGTTCATTGTATGTTAGCATGTATGGTACACACAGTGCCTTGATGTCCGTTCGGTTTGTGGAATATGGCGGGATTGCAATGAGCGGCAAATAGTGACTTGTTTAACACATTATTAAGACAATTTACTACATTAAACCAATATGCTAACAATAACAACAACACTACCGAAGTTTGGCCCAGCAAACGCCAACGATAGTGCACTAAACGAGCAGACAGGCGCGTGCTTTTGCGCAGGTGTGTGCCGGTGAAAAATGCTTACGCATACAAACCCATCTATATATATTTGTATATGTATGTGAACCACCGCTTCCGACCTACGAGCCTCCATCAACGAACTATGCGCACAGTGTTCAGAATTGTTACTTCTCGACTTCCGTCTTTACACTTTTTTCGTATTTTAGCACTTTGCTCGCATTTAAATGCGACAACAAAAACGTTTACTAAGAAAGAGTAACATGCATATGTATGTACATATGTGTAGTTGTGTTTGTAGGCAAAAGTGCGCATTCCGTAGAAATGGTAGCATTTCCAGTCTGCAGTTTACGGACAGACATTAACTTCGTGCATATTTCTCTTTTTGTATATATTTCTCATTTTTCATAATTTCACAAGTGTTAGTTTGCAGCCGTTTAAATGGGGCTTAAGAAAGTATGAATATTATATTAACAAATTTAGTCATAAACTCGAGCGCGACTTCTTGTAAAATCATTCATGCCTTGGGCGGCATACGCAACGGCCTGGCGCGCAATTTAACGGTGAAGAGGATATTTTGGTTATTAAAAGAGAATAAAACGAACGCTTACGGATTAAAAAAAAAATTAGTCGTTGTCGTGCGCGAACGTATTTTCGAAATAGATAACGACAACCGCAGTCGGTTCGTGGTTTGATAGTAAAAAATAATTTTTCTTTATTATTGGGACGTAAGTCCATTGGTGTATATACGTGTAGTGGTGTGCAAGCTAATCTAGAAAAATGCGTTTTGAAATATATGCGATGATAATATTTGGATTATTCTACTTTTCGGAAGGTACGAATTATTATCGAGCGTACGCAAAATGATAAGTGAACAGTTAAATTAAGTAAATTAAGAAAAATATGACACAGTGCACAAGTAAAATATATTCATATGAATATAAAATATTAAGGATATTACAAATGGAAATAATATATTATTTTTGAAGTTATAAAAAGTGCATAAATAAATAAAATATATAAAACCAAAGGTTTAACTTTGGCTACACCAAGTTGTAAAACCCTTCACAATTGCATAAAGGGTATAAAACGATCTTTATCTTGATTTTGATCGGCCAGTATGTATGTCAGCTAGATGCTATGGTTGTTCGATCTGAACCATTTATTTGAAAATAGTCAGTGTCAAAATTCGTGAAGCCCATACAACGACTTGAGTTTAATCCGTAAATTTTTCCAGTTCCGGCAAGTGAACAGCTTCTTGTAGAGAAAAGGACGTGTGTAAAATTAAAGATATCTCAAAAACTGAGGGATTAGTTCGTATATATACAGACGGACATGACTAAATCGACTTAGCTCGTCACGCTGTTCGTTTATGTATTTACTTTGTAGGGTCTCCGACGTTTCCTTCTTGGTTTTGTGGGAGTATTTTTTTCGAAAGTTTTGATTATATCGTATATCAGCAACATCACTCTGCGCTAATGAGAAATTCGAAAGGATTTCAAGATTTTCTGAAAGCTTTACAACAGAAATACGTTCTAAGGTTTCTTCGCTGCTTACCTAAGCGAACGCTCTTAGAAAAACTTCTTAATGTTAGTACGAGGTTTTTTATGGAACTCAGGTCCTAGTAACAGTCAAACCACAGAAGCTGTATGTGATAGCCTGCCATTCAAAGCGCCTAAATTTTACAGACTGACAATAAACTTCGCTTCTAACTTTAAATTTCACTGATCTTTTTAATGTCTAGGTTCGCCGTTAACTATTATTAGCATCTTTGTTTATATTGCTCAAATAAGCACACAGCTCGACTATTTTTCAATTTTCATTCCATAAATAACTAAATCACTATCACTTTCTCTCTCTCTTTTCGGTAGGCAAGCCATGCCCGGAGAAGACGCGTCCACACAAAACACGCTGCGAGGCGTATTACAAATGCTTTGAGCTACCTTCTAAGCGTCATGTTTGGGTACCTGAAAAATGTGAATCGGGCCTAATATATGAACATAATCTTGGACTATGTGTACTGCCAGACGATGAGTGGGAATGTACTCTAGGAGTTGGCACACGCGGTAGCAAGGTAGAAGCTAATGCGGATGTTAAGCCGACAACGAAAACTGAAACGCAAAACCACAAACAAATAACACCAACAAACAAACTGAAAAATGCAGATCTACATATAATAAACAATAAGCACGAAGAAGATGAGGAAGCGGATGTAGCAATACCTTCCATGAACAAAGGACACAGCGGTAATGATGTGGAAGTTGTGATACAAAATAATATAAACAATGAAGAAGAAAGGGAAGCGTTACGTGATGACATTGAAATTGAGTCTAGTGGAGATGGTGTTGGAGAGCTCATGGAAATGGATGACCTTCTGCAAGTGGAAAATCGTGAAAGCGAAGATCACGAAGGTGAGGAGCACATCATCGAAGATGATGAAAACGAAGTAAACCCCGAGACATCGACGAAAAAGTCAAAAATAGATCCGAAGTTAACAGCACACTTACAGCGTTTGTCACAATTAATCGATGGACTGAAAACCCAATATCAGAAGGACGGGGAGCAGCAAACGGAATTGCGGCCCGATCAGTTAAATGCCTTCCTGGCACATTTTAATATACAAAACAAATTTAATTTGATTAAACCTACCTTTGAGGGGAATTCAAAAGAAAAAACCGACACAACCACTACTGAGGCGCCAGAGTCTACCACAACATTTGCCACATATCCAACGGCTTCCAAAAATAAAACACTTTTGCAAGAACATTTAGATAGCAAACTTAAACCAGAAACAAAGGTTGTACTCACCAATGCGCTGCCGAAACGTTACGATACTACAGGATATTCGAACTCGCAAATTGTCGTAAATCGTCCCGAAGGCTCGGTACTCTTCACTTTGCCGCACTACGGTACCGATCAGTCCGATTATGGTCATAATTCACCAAAAATATCTGAGGAAACATTAAAAACTGTTTTAGAATTGTCTAAACAAATGATTGCAACACAAAACGTACCGAAAATAATACCGAACCCCGGCTATTACGCACAGCCACTAATACAACCGCTCTTCTTGCCCGCTTCAGCATTTCAAGCGCAGACACAACAGAATCCTTTCGCTGCATACTTTAATAGCAACAATAATAACAACAACAATAAGCAAGTAGATTATCAGGAAAACGATAACAAATTTAGCCAATTCACCGGCACTTATAACAATCAGCATAAACCGCTACTGCGTCCGGCTAGCAGTTATAGCCAACCCAGTAATACCATTATACACAACAATGTCATACCGGTGCATCTGTTGTCCACGAACTCGGGTGAAAAGGAGATTGTAGATAGCTACGGACAGAGTTTAGGACTTTATCCGCCACTCAACACTGAAAATCCCAGCGGTTATCAACAACACTATGGTCCAACACACACTTTCGTAGATCAGAAATTTTTAGCGAGCTTCACCACTGAGCGTCCGCAAGTCTCCACTACACCAACGCCCAACTACGCGGCACAATATGCACCATCATATGCCACAGACTTCAGCGCGACCACCGCACGCCCCAACGACTATCAACCAACATCGCCAACACTTAACGAATATTTTTCACCGAGTCCACATTTAAGCGATAACAATGTTAACAAACTGTTTCAATCGACCGATCGCTATCCGACTGTACAATACGATGATTTGCCACGCCCATTAAATTTAGGACGACCCTCACTCTTCGCGCCACACATCGACACACATAAAGTCAAGTTACGTCCAAATGGTCATAAAATCGAGAGCATGGAGATCGAATCGGACGATTATAATGACAATCAAGCGCGTCCACTGCCACAATTGTTCACCTACAATTATGACAACGATAAAACGGATATAAACAATCAATATGAAGAGCCGAACTACAGTGCTGGCAGCGGTGGCAACAAACACTCCTATATGCCGCGACCGTCTGCAAGCGCTACAGCTACACGCCCGACTTACTCAAACGCTGCCAATAAGGTGAAACCTTACAACACACACACTTCAACATCTCTCGCCGATGGCTCACAACTGGTCAATATGGGTGGCAATTTTGTTAGTTACGATGTTTTTCGAAACACAATACTACCGCTACTGGGACACACACAAACGCTCAATGAATTAAACAACGTTGAAGTCATCACTTGCGCCACCGGCGTACGCCAACCGAACACCACCGACTGCACGCGCTATTATGTCTGCAGCAAGAAGGATGGCAAAGTACTATCCTACTCGTGTCCACCATACACCGCTTTTAATGCACAATCGCGCATTTGCGATGCACAAACGTACGCTGCGTGCACGCCCGACGCGATCATCAGCAGTTATACGGTATCGGAGAATAAACGCATACAACTGGAAGCGTACAAAGCGCTACAAGATGCCAAACGCCGGCAAGAGCAAGCGCTTAAAGCACAAAATATTGCAAGTCTCTTGCAGAAATATGGTGGACAAATGCAAGCATCGATGATGGACGCTAACGACGATGCACAGGGCGATGATAGCAATGAGAAGAATATATTGGATGCTTATGTGCAGCAAGCGGCCGCGATGAATGTCTACAGCACAACGCCTAAACCAACTGCAGCGCCTGTAAAGAAGCGTAAATACTATTGCAAAGAAGGTGATAAAATTGCAGATCAAACTTCAGCCAATAATTACTTTGTCTGCTACAAGAATGCGCAAGGTATGATGAAAGGCCACAAGATGAGTTGCACGAATAATTTGATTTTCTGCTCGAAGAATTCCATGTGCACGCTGGCGATAAAATGCGCGTAAATGAAACTAAAAACCGCCAATTAATTGTGCAAATGTCATGAAAAAGGAAGTAGTGAATGGTAATAACGTAGATTTAGCTATGCGAATGCAACGGAAGCGGAATATTGCAAAAGGAACTGTGGGTGCAAGCAAATGTCAAATGTCAGTGTTGCCACTTTTATTTTTGTTTGTTTTGATTCGGATATTTATATAAGCCGTATTTCCGCACATTTGTATGTCTACAACTATGCGACTGCGAATACTTTTTTTGCGAGTTTAAATAAAGGTGTTACAAAATACTTTAAACGATAGGAGAATTGTAAAAAATTTAAATAATTAAGCAAATTTGTAAAAAAATAAATATATAATATGTTAGACCACATTTTGTATAAGTTTTGTATGCCCTTAAAGGAAAATGACGAACTTACTATTTTGCCAAATTTATTTATTATACATTAGCTTATAGACTATTTATTAAATTATTAGAAAAAATATAAGTATTTAGAAATTCTTTATTATAATAAGTGAGACAAATTTTTGTACTTCTTTATTAAACTATATTTACTTAAGTAAAATATGTATGTATACACAAAAATAAAATAATATAAAAAAATGAAAAACGAATAACTAAAAAGAAATTTGTTTTATATTTTAATGGTTTTAGTAGATTTCTTTTCGCTTTTCAAGCGTGTAGTACAAACTGACCCAATGAACCCTTAAACTAGTTTGTAACACTGGCCAAGTAAGTACTTACTTCTCATTACTATGATTTACCAAAACATATTTATATACATACTCGCCATTTTGCATGTAACATATGCATGTACATATATAAATATTATATGGTCAAAAAATAAATAAAGAATTTCGTTTCTTTACTCCGCTATTTAGCTGGTTCGCTATATGTATTGACAACTCGTTACATTTTTGACGCATCACATACCGGTTTATAGCCATGTCGACGAGGCCATAAAATAAATACGGAACAAAACAAAATAAACACACAACTTTGAAATCATTATGCTGAAAAAAAGAAATTAGAAAAAGAGTTAAAATGTCGGAAAGACAATAAGAAATGCAACAAAAACAAAAAATAGTCAACAGTAGTAATGTGCTAAAGATTTATGTTGGTATGTACATATGTATGGTATGTACAGGCGGTAAATTTCACTTTTTATTATCAAGTACACATATCTCATTTCGGGACATTATTGCGCGTACATGAATGCACGTTTTAAGTTTTAATGAAATTATACAATGAATGAAATGTTTGAACTTACAAAATTCTCACATCTAAAAAGAAAATGAAAGGTTTTTGCCCTCACGTATGTATTAAAAAAAAAATACGTACATACATATATACCTAACTGCATTTTTCGAAGGCAATAAAAATCGTAATAATTAATAGTTATATACAAATGTACATAGCAAAGTGAAATAATATGAATTTTCTATTTTTTGTTTATTGTAAAATATTATTTTACTCAAGAACGTTAATTATTGATGTTGAAAATATTTTTCTTTGATTAAATTAAGCTGTTTATGATTAAGCTGTTGACATTTTGTATAAACAACCCTTTACTCGTTTCTGTCAATTAAACCGAATACACTCGTATATTATTATATATACATACTATATACTTACATATAAAATGTTAGTTGATTTTTTTTACACAAAAAATTAAAAAAAAAAAATACTCTATAGTGGTCTAACTGCATAGTTAAATAACAATAAATATATTTTATTTTATTTTTTTACTAGTTAAATTACTTTATTTTGCACGCTGAAATGTAATTTAATTAATTAAAAACGTGTACAACTATTACACCACATAGCTTTCGCATTTATTTTTACATATGTATTTATTTGTGGTACTAACAAAGCGTATAATATATGTACATACATACATATGTAAATGCTTGAAAACTTACCTTGCAAGTACATTAACTAAAATTATTATGTAATAGATTTCAACAATTAATGAAATCCTTTCAAATTAATAACGTATGGCAGCACCCTTGCGAACACACAGAAAAGGAAATAATTCGACAGTTCCTTGTTTCCGTTATACACGCAAAATTTTCAGTTCAGCCGACATTTTGAATAACCATCGCGTCATTTGCTAACACTTCGTGGTTTTTACATTTTTATAAAAAATTAAACATAGCTAATGCTGTAAAAGTATATGAAAAGTGTTGTTGGAAGCGTAGTGCATGTTTTAAAGTTGAAATTTTAATAAAAGGTTAAAGTATAACGCGGAAAATATGTGTGTAAATCTAGCTGTCTTCGCAGAGGTAGTGGTGTGTAGTAGAGAAAAGCAAATATCGTGTAATTTGTGCAATCATTATATCGTAAATTGTTTTGTTTATAATTGAATAAGTGTTGTAAGTGTTCAATTAAGAGTTTTGGCATATTCAAAATGCTAGTTGAGCTTCTAAATCTCATCAAATAGTGCAAATCAAAAGCAAAGTGCAATCGGCAAGTTGTGCCAAAGGAGCCCCGAAATGTCGGCAGCAGCATTCGGGTCGTATATGTATATGTGAAAGTGAATGCAATGTGTTATGCATGTTTGCGTAGCAGGGTGAATCAAATTATAAAAAATGTGTAATAAAAGAAAAAAAATGTATATGTGTGGTAAAATATGTTAAATTTATTAAAGATAAAAGTAAAGTAAATGTTAAAAAATGTGTTAAAGCAAATTCAATTGAAATAATAAATATTATAAAGCAAAGGCGTAAAATAATAAAAGTGAAAAATGCGGTCATTTTATTATAAATTAAAAAAGAAAAATATATATCAAAAAGCGAAGTAAATAATAAAAAATGTGTTTATGTAAATATAGTTTGTTAATTTGTCATATATTTTTATCTATTGAAGCAAATGGTGAAATAAAAAGTAAAAAAAACCTTTTGGCTAGTTCGTTTAATTGAGAAATGTGTTATTTTATTTTTCAAAAAAGTTATAAAAAGTGAAGTAAATGGTAGGAAAGGTGTTTAAGAAAAACCAGTTTGTTCAATAATGAAATATGTTTTATTTATTAAGTGAAGAAAAAGCAAATAAAGTTTAAATTTAGTTTGGTTAATATTGAAAGTTTTCATATTTATTAAAGCAAAAAGATGAAGTAAGAAGTGGAAAAAATAAATAAATCTAAGTGAACTAAATTGTGAAATATATTATTTAATTATAATTATTCATAAAAAGTTATTATATCAAAAATGAAGTAGCTATACAGCAAAAAATGCTTATAATCTTAAATAAGCATAAATAAAAAGCAGAGCATTTATATAAAAATAAAATACGTATGCATATATGTATATTAAAGCAAAAGAAGAAGAAAAAATAAAAAAATGTAAATTCAAGTTCTTTAATAATGGAGCATGATATTTTACATGATATGAGAGTTAAAGTCACAACATCTGCTTCGTTTTCCTGACAACTAAAGGCTTGATCGTGAATTGGTGGAAGGTAAGGTGAGTACATTTCAATATTAAATCGAAAATATTTTATAAAATTTTTTAGAAATTTTACTACTGAAACTGTTTCGACTTATATTATTATATTTTTTCCCATATTTTTAAATTATTTCTCGATTTAACTTTTATTTAGATTTTTTTGTTAACAAAATCCACTTTCACAGCTTAAATAAATAAAAAAAAATTAAAAAAACATACATTCCATCTTCTCAAAAATGGCAATAAAGTATCCAATCAACGTGCTGTTTTCAGAGAAAATTAAGTTAACTACTTGCTAAATAAAAAATGTGTTTTTTGTGAACACCAACGAAGTATAATTTATAAATACATGTTTTTCGAAAGTGAAGTGTTTAAATATGTATGTATTTATAGGACACGAGTTGGTAATTAGGAAGCAAACACTTGTACACCATTGTTAGTACTGTTTTATATGTATTATATAAAATTGAATGACGTTTTATGAACATGTGAATACGTATTAACAAATATATATATACATACATACTTTCGTATCTTATACTAAATACTTTTCAATTGTAATATTTTCGTGGTCTCAACAACGTTAAGAAAACCAAACGTGATCGTTCAGTTAGCTATTCAAGTGTGACTTCAATCACTTATGCGCACGTTGACACACGACTAAACTGTTAGCCACACGACCATTTTATACACAAACATTTTTGGTAGTTTTTGCAGTTAGTAAAAAGTCCTAATTTGTTGTTTAACAATTTTACTAATTTTAACATTTTCATCAAATAAACAATGTATACATGCCGAAATGTTTATATATAGAAGTATATTTGTATTTACACATTACTATTGCTTTATGTTGGTCTAAAGTGAAGTGAAATTTCCTTTTACTGCAAGCCACAGTTTTTCTCTTTGACACAGGTCGGGTTTATTTTCTTTTTTTTATATTTTTGGTTTATTTATTTTATGGGTATTTAGTATAATTACATGTGCATAAAGTCGCTCACCTTAGATGTAATAAAAAAATGTGTTGTCGTCGAGCGTTTTCTGTTTGCACACATGTATACATATATACCATACGCATATATATGTATGTATGTAAGTATATGTATGTGTAGTTTTGTGCGTAATATGAACTAGGCGTTCCATTGATGAGAGTGAAAAGGTGTTTCAGGCTTTCAAGATTTGACGTGCGAAATATTTCCGAAATTAATATGTGTTTATAACCGGTATTAACATGGTAAGCCATGTAATTTATTTATTATAGCCTGAACAGGATATTTTAAGTTGACCACAAACTTTTTAACATCCATTAGGAAACGCTGGAGACCCTATGAAGTAAATATAAATAAATGATAAGCGGGGCGGGCTGAGTTTATTTAGCCAAATCCGTCTGTATATACGCGAACTTGTCCTGCAGTTTTTTTCTCCACTCTTCTCAAAAAACAGTTCATATGTCGGAATCGCCTACCATACAAACTGAATTATTAAAATCGAGGCTTTGTATGTAAATTTTTTTTATTTCACAAGGTATCCTAACCAAATTTGTAAACGATATAATCCTAAAAAGTGTTCAGATCGGTCTACAACATATTGCTGCCAAAATGGCTAATCAAAATAAATTTATTGTATAGTCCCTAATAAAACACCTTGTATAAACTGCAACACCAAAAACGCGTACTTTTCGGTTATTAGTGTCTACTTACAAGTGTATGTGCAATGTTTTTTTTTGGAGTTTACCCACCGTTGCTGCCACACTTGGGTCGCCTAATTTATGTGCTGGTTTTACTTTCAAGTGTTATGACCTAACACATATTAAGTTGGCTGGAAAATGGTGTGTTTGGTCTTTTTTGCTTAGATCCCCAAATCAAAATAAACATTCATACATACATACATCACACCACACATATTTGTTGTTTTATTATAAGTTTGACAATCTCATGTATTATAAGGTAGTGCGCACTTCCCTAGCCGTTTTTTACATGCTAGCTTTGTTGGAATGCGTTGGTTTTGCTTTTCTTGATAAAAATAAAAGTGACAGTGTTGATCACATGAACTTGTGATCTCTTGAGTGACTTGAATGAGCAGCATCAGCAGCCTCAGCAACATCTTAAAAATCTTTGCAAACACTTTCTTTCTCACTTCCGTTTAATAATTAACTATTTCATAATCGCTGCGAAAATAATATATTAATGTTAATTATCATAATATGACAGCACGAATAAACTTTGTCAAAGAGGGTTAATAAAGATGCCAGCTGCTCCTCAATGGCTGATCAGTCAAGCAAAAAACCAAAAGATATGCACGTTTTAGCAAATAATTGTTTTATTTGTAGATTTATAAGCTTGCGCGTGCATATTTATTTGACTTAAAATGTTTTTCTTTTAATTTGGCACTCATCCTGAATGATAATGCACATAGGTACATGCGTGGATGGGCAAGTATTTGTGTATCATGTCATAGACAACAGCATATCTATTGATTGTGCTAACTGTATTTGGCCCACTTTTTGCGTACCCTAATTTGTGATTCACGCGTAAAACTCTCACTTGCCATACATAAGTTTATGTACAAGTGCACGTTGTACGCGCGCTAGTGACGTATGCATGTACGTTTGTACATATACATATATACTTCAGATATATTAAGATCATGAAGTTCTACTAGTTTCTAACTATATGATGCTAGGTCGACAGTTTCTAAATATGCATTTGCATACATATGTAGCTATGCAAAATAATTTTAGGTACAGCGGTGTTGGAAAAAATTACAATGATTTCTTTTCTACCTTGAACAGGTTAATTAAGTTTGCCTATTCTTCTACAAACTAATACCTTCCTCGAACAAATTGCTCAGACACACTGATTTATACTGAGGAGACTGGGGACTGAAGAGAGTCACTGAGTGCCGCTTTGAACCTCTGCGTTCCGCTGCGAAAAAGCGGTAGTTTAAGCACTTCCTTTGGTTTACTTTTTTTAATTATTGTATGAACATTCAATGTAATAAATAATTTACTCGTCCAAATCCGTTCCACATTTTTTTTGAGATCACTGCTATTATTTCAACCATCACTGTAGTGATATATTTCTTCAAATATTCGTGTTTTGGATTATTGGCAGTTTGAATTATTTTCATAAGCACTGTAGTAAATAGAAAGCGAGACTGTTTAAAGCGTGCAAGTAATATATTTTTTATTTTTTCAAATGCCAAAACTGTTTATAAAAAAGACGTTCAAATTATTTTCATAAAAATGGTTGTATAAATAATTGATCACGGCAACTCGGGTCGTCACTTTTTGGAATGTATTTTTTAGAAAAAAATTATAGACCTACTAGAGGACCCGCTTACGTTTTACTGTGGCTGATACATAGATAGTACTACTAATACCATCTAA
This sequence comes from Bactrocera dorsalis, assembly GCF_023373825.1. Classification (NCBI taxonomy): domain Eukaryota; kingdom Metazoa; phylum Arthropoda; class Insecta; order Diptera; family Tephritidae; genus Bactrocera; species Bactrocera dorsalis. The sequence continues at coordinate 97,938,583 of NC_064303.1, forward strand.
TAGATTTCTATTAGTTAGATTATAATATTAGTTAAGGAATAATCGCATTTTTGATGAAGCAACAAAAATGAATAAACAAGCAATTCGTGCGTTAAGAAAGAATTGGTTTTTGGGGTAAAAATACTATTGAATTTGGGCTGTGCATCAGTGAAATCAATCGAGTCCAATCGATTGTCAGCCTGGTGGACTGCATATTAAGAAACGGTTCTCAAGCGTGGAAAGACAAAAAAATCGGCTGGCAAGGTTATGGCATCAGTCTTTTGGGATGCCCGTGGTATATTATTCATCGAATGATAAATGAGCCAGTTTTAATTCATTGTATTGTGTATCTGATTGCAGTTCTATTCTACCATTCCCAATATTTAGCAATTTTATTATTTTTCAGGAAGGATCAGTTTGAAATTGTACGCATATACATATGTATTCATCGTTCCCGTTTAAATTTTGCATTGCTCTGTGCAATACTTCGAAAAGATTTCTGTATATCTCAAATTTTTTATCAACACTTCTGTTATGCCGCTATTTTTTTATGCCAGACCTTTTGCAATTTTAAATTGCCTGTCAAGATACCCCCTCCAATAGTTAGCCGGTATGAAAAAAATGTTATAGCTACCCATAGATGTATGAATCACCGAATTTATTACTTAAGAACGAACAACTCTGTCCCAATATAAAAACTTGATCCACAGATGTCGCCTTTTACTTTGGCATCGTTTTCTTTAATGCACGTTTACGTCAATTCAAGGTTTGAATATTGGATACTGCGATGGTAGCGCCGTCTATCGGTCAAACATTCCAAAATTAACAATTGATTAAAAATGAAAAAATAATTTAAAAAACATTTTCCAGTGGACCAAATTGTAAATCTAAACCATTCTCGAATCTCCTTGAACATACACACAAAATTTCATCAAAATCGGTCCATCCGTTTAGGAGCAGTTCAAATGCAAACACACGGTCAGAAGATTTATATATAAAGATGTATAGACCGAAGTATAAAAGCGTTTCGCTTACCATTGCTATGAAAACTTAAACGTGTTACTATGAGTTTTGTCCAAATAGTATTGCAAATTTTGTATTGCTTAAGCAATTTTTTATTTATTTATGAATAACTATTTTGTCCCCTTCAAAATAATCACCCCAAGCTATACATATTGTTTGCCAGCATTTTTTCCAATCCTCTAAGTTTAAAAAGTGGTTTTTTGTCATGTTGTTGTAGCGGCATAATTCTTTGTGATCTTGTTTAACTCCTCCTCCTTCTTCTCTATCGTAGCGTCGTACTTTCATGGCCTGAAGATGGGGAATAAAAAAAGTCACAGCTGGCCAGGTATCGGAAATACGGTAGTTCTGGAGCCTTTATCGTGTTGTTTTTGGCCAAATATTTTTGCACACAGCAACGATGCATGAGCAGGGAAGTTTTCATGGTGCAAACGCCAATTTTTGTTCTTCCACAAATACGGACGTTTCAGGCAAATTGCTTTGCGCAAATTGCGCAATACACTAATGGGCAATATTCTTTATTGACCATGCGACCCTTTGGCAACAACTCATTGTGCACGACGTTCTTGCAATCGAAGTAAACTGTTAGCAAAACTCACCTAACTTGGCGCGCTTTTTTTAGTCTTGGCTCCAGCAGCAGCTTCCATTGGAATGATAGAGTAAACCTACGACTCATTTGGGTCTGGTACAAACCTGTGTCGCCGTGGACTGAGTTCAACATCTCCTGAGCAATCTCAACGCGACGCTGTGTTTGGTCGAAAGTGAAAATTTTTGGTACAAACTTCGTGACGAACCGATCATACCCAAAGCATTGGTTGAAATCGAATGGCATGAGCCAGTTGCTCTTAATTTTGTTTTTCACACAAAATTTATACAGATTCTTTGATGCATTTTTTGGAACCCGTTCCCGGTGGGTACTGCGTCGAATACTCTGAGCACTGGAGCATTTTCATCAATTCGAACGACAAGACCTAGCCAGCGTACCCGCTACCCGTTGTCTCTTAATTCGCTGAACTATGTCGTTATCGTCGTATATCTCGTACAGCTCATCGTTTAATTGACTGCGGTATTCGCCGTGGCCAATGCGCAAATGAGCATAAATCTTCCGCAGAACCTTTCTCTCGAAAACTCGTAATGTCAACTCATCATATGTTGTCATCGTCCATGCCTCTGCACCATATTGCATGTCAGGGATGATAACTTTATTGTAGAATTCAGTCTTTGTTTGTCGAGAGAGGACTTTACTTCTTGATACTCAGTCCGAAGTAGAACCTGTTGGCAAAATAAAGCAACAACACAATTGAAAATCGAATACACGTTGCCCGCAAAATATCAAAATTTGCGATGTTTTTTGTACAAACCTCCTATATTACCTTTCCGAACTCTTTCCTGGTATATAAGCTTTCCGGGCAATGAATTCTGGAATCTTTAACCTGATTTTGGAATTATTGTTAACACTTTATAATTATTTCCGCCATTAAATAAATAAGTATAAAATAGTGAAAATGCTAATTTTTCATTAGATTTCATTTATTTAAGTTCAAATTTGAGTTTTCATTTACTTTTTTCGCACTATATCATAATTTTGCAACAACTACTTATGTATGTATGTATAATAATAAATACAATCGCTCTTTATGCAAATGCATTCAATGTGGTAACCAACTACTTAAATAACTAAAAATATGAAATTATACATAAATAACGTCTTTGTTAAATTATGCAGCATTTCTAATTATTTCTCTACAACTACTGCTTGTATTAATCGCCTATCAAATGCTTTTAATATAAGTCGATAATATAACAAATAAATAAACTGCAATTTTGACAAATAAATCTAGGTTGTTTCGGCGCACATCAACATATGCTAAAGCTAAACGCATAGTGGAGCGATGTGTGGTGTTTAAAAAAAAAAAGTTACGTAGAGAAACTATATCAAAGCAATTATATATCATTGTATGAATAATATTGCTTAGAACATAATGCTAGTTTGAAATGTAATGTTTTTTTTCTGCCTTTTCTTACTACTAATTTGGTCTTCCCCCATTATGCGCTTAGCCTTTATCGCATCAGCCTTTGCTGATTGGTTTTTTAGTTTGATTGCTATTAAATTTTCTTCTCTCAGTATTTGCTTTTGCTGATAAATACGTGAAGTTTGTTTGACTTTCTTAGTTTTTGTACTTAAAAACGTACGCTTTGATAAATAAATATATATATATATTTTTTTTTTCAAAACTCTCACCCGCAATGCTCAATAGTTTCAATGTCATCAGAGATGTTAGCATGCAGTTGAAATTTTGTTAGGATTTTCTTTTCACTTGATTTTTTAAATTACAAATATCACAATACTTGATGATGATATCGGTCTTTTCTTATTACTTATTGCTTTTCTAGTGTTTTTTTTCTAACTTATTTACGCTAAATATATTGCATTTCAATATGAATTTCGAAAGGTAAATAAACTTTTGCGCTTTGATTATATCAACACACACTTGCTTTTTTAAATTCACCACACTTATTGTTATATTTATAACAATTCATTAAAGGAACACAATTACTGATTTAGACAAGTGTTTAACAACTACTTTCATACACATAAACCTGTTGGTGTGTATGTATCTGACTAGTTTTACATAGCTCTAACGGATACTGAATGACGACAGTATGGCAGAGACGCTTAGACCATGCCAAAACCTTCACTGCCCTCACTTATAGCCAGTAGAAGTGCCTTCTCAAATTGTTCGTAACTCTCGTAGTCGGGCAGGCAGAGCTGATTAAAGCTGCAGAATAGAAAAATTTGAAGAAATTGCGAAAAATATGTTAAAGTGTTAAAAATCAAAAATATGTACACAAGCAAAACATTTGCTCTTATTTTCTTAAACTCACCACGTGTGCGCTGTCGGTAGATTACCGAATGTCGGCGCTGCAGTTATTTGAAATTGTGGATTCAATTCCTGAAAACCGCCTGGTGGCAATTGTGAACAACCTGTAGTGAATTGCAGCAAACGTGCCATTTCAGTTTGACTAAAATTACTAACAGCCGCCCAGAACCAAGCCAGCACACGTCGAAACTCAGTAGAATTCCCATTTATGATATGATGAGCCTTGAAGTCGGCTATCGAATATTCGCCGGTGCCGCACATCAAAAGCTGTAGTCAACAAAACAAAAAAAGAAAAACAGTGTGAAATTCGTCCAAGTGAGATCTCTATACATATTTATCACCCTCTTAACATAACTTAACCTGGACTTCCATAAAAACTCACCTCTAATTCGTTCTCATCGAAAATGCTTAGCAAATTATCCGGTATAATACCATTTAGTCCCTTTAGAAATGCATCAACTTCTTCTTTAACGCTACTGCAGAGCCGTTGTTGCGCCAAAGCGTCCAGATATTGATTTTTAGTCGCATTCGAGACGCGCACCTTCGACCCATTCGGCGTTAGCTCAACAGTTTTGCTCAATTGCCCGCTGGTATCGTAAACTTCTTCGACGAAATACAATTCTAATGAATCGGTTGCATCTAAATCTGTATCTAAAATATATTTGATTTTGGATAGATACAAATCGGGATCGTCTTGTTCGAAGTACTAAAGTGTGAGAAAGATGTGTTTATACAATGTAAATTTAACATTAAAATTGTCTCTACGTACCTTATAGTGCACGCGCAAACCGATGAGTTGCGCCAGAAATGATCTGGTAAAACGTGCTCGCACCAGTTGCCGATAAGTGCCGCCCAATGCGCTTTCATACAAACATTTACCCACAATCTTGCCGGCAAATTCGAAATGTTTCAGCTTGAGATGTGATGGTCGATTTGGATTTGGATGCACCAGCGCTTGATGTTTGTCATGAAATGTGCAGAAGAGACCGCCGCGTGGATCGAACAATGCGCTGCAAACCAATTCGAACCATTCACGCCGTAAGCCACCCCAATCGATGCCTGTATGAAAGTAGAAAGAAATTGTTTTGAAACTCTGAGTATGGATTTTCTGAAAACATTTTGGTTTCACTTTTTTTATAACTTCTGATTCTCTTAAAAAACTAGTTCCACATTCACCGAGTGAAATACTTCACAAAAATGCGTTTGACAAGCGAAAAGTCATCTCTTACCTTGTTCTCCCTGAAATGTAACCTCAAAGTTACCACACCAGTCGGATACGGAAAAACCTTTAGTGGCTTTCATGCTGCTCTCTAATATCTTTTCACGATTCACCCTCAATGCGAGCTTCTCATGATAATAGCTCGCATGAAATTTGCGCACTTCGTGGTAGAAAAAGTCCTGTTTATCCTTAAACGTTTCCGAACCACCAATATTCTTCAACAAAAAATGTGTAAAAGTTGCTGCAATAATATTGCGATCACGTGATGCTAATTCGATTTTCGGCTGGGCGCCATCATCAATTATAAATACCGGTCCATGTGGTTGTGTGGCCATTGTGGGCAAAAAATGGAATTTAGTTGATGGACACAGACGGAATGTCGCAATGCGTTTGGGTATAAATTTGAGTATCATCTCTTTGATGGTCACCTGAAAAATAAGCGAATTCTACATTTGAAAATTGACGCTGCCATATAAAGCACATTTAACTGTAAACACTCACTTGTTTGGGCCCCACATAGCAGAGAACTTTACGTGGTTTACTCTTCGGTGTGCCGTAGATGCTTAATAATTTGGCTTCATAGCAAATATTATGTTTACGTGATGCGATATTTTTATGCACTAACGTGGTGTCACTGCCTGTAAAGCAGGGTGAGGAGAATAGGAAGTGAAAATAAATAGAAAATTTTTGTTTAATACGACTCATGTCGACCATTTGACCTTTAGCAAGTTCAACCATATATGTATATATGTAGGTCTGAGTTTATATATCAGTAAATTATATTTTTATTTCCGTGTCTGCAAGCAATTCGCACGTGTGCGAAATGTAAAAGTGAAATACGAAATATGTGAAGACTGTTAGAATGTTCAGGAACTCACCACTAAGCACAATGATGTCAAAATCACCGTTTGGCAGCTTCTGTTGAAGGTAGCTTATAACGGCACGCAGACATATTGGCTCCGGGAACAGCGCCGTCACAGCAACACGCGTATTCACGCGGTCATAGTTGAAGGCGATGGCGTGATGTAGTTTTTCAATGGGTTCGCCATTCAAATCGAAAATCTCGACACGATAGCCCTGCACGAAATAAAGTGATTTATTATAAAATGTTTTTCTGGCAACCACCGTCAGCGCTCACATGTGCAACAATATCAATATGTACATATGTATTTCTTTGTCCGAAACTTACCTTTACTGGATCATCGTTTTCATCGAAATTACAAGCATTACCGAATTCATCACGCGGTTCAATATGTAACATTGTCGGCGTACCGGCACAACATATTACCGTGCTAGCCGGACGTATGAATCGCGAGCGACGCGCATCTATTGGTCCGGGTACAAAGGTTTTGGTGAAAGGTGAACCGGAAATATGACTGGAACCGATGAGTACAGAGATTTTATATTGTCCCGCTGTGCGTACAGTGAACTTCACTTTGGCGATATTCGCATTATTGGGATCTGTTGACGAGCCCAGCTCGCTAATTGTTACAACCTTACGTGTACCTTCGGTGACTTCGACAAAAAATTGATCTGTATCACAGATGGGATAAGGCTGTCCGTTACGTTGGAAAAAACGTACTACAAAGCACATAGTGCCACCTACTGCCGCTGGATCCTTCCAGTCCCATTGCACTTTGCAATTGGCAGGTAATAAATATTTCCCAGTCACATATTGTAGCAGTGAATGACGTGCTTCCGGCGCCAGTGATGGCTGTGTCATGGCGGCCAATGTGACAAGTCCGGCCACCGATACGGACACGACTAACATGCCACCCCATGTCCAGGCATCTTGATGTTGACTGGATTTCACAACGGTCGACCAAAGTTGCGCCTTAAGTGCATCCAATTGTGCCTTGGATGTGGGCAGATTTTGTCGTGCTTGCGACCATAGCTGCCAATCTTTACCGAGTATTTTTGTAGCACGTGAATCCTCCAACCAGTAGACATCTTCGAGTGACGCTACTTCGACGGCTAGTAGACGCTGATAGTGGTGTTGTAAGCGATGGTCACGTAACCATTCGCGTAAAATGAGTTTTTGTTGTAAATGTAATGCGGCGCGTTGTAAGCGTTGTTCATCGCCAGGTGGCAATTCGGGGAGACGTTCCGGATCGCCACAACTGGACAAAGAGGAGATGCCTGCAAAACAAAGAGGAGACAGTGGTGAATTATGGTTTACTCAAAGAATAGTCTAAGAAATATGTATTTCTAACATAATAAGAGTTCTTCAAGAAAAAAGGAAAAGAACTGCAAGGTGTAGTCTTAAAAAAATTTCTTCTGGTCTAACGTATACAAGTTAACTAGTCCTAAAAACTCCCTTAATGCTCAGAAGAGTCTTATGTGAAACTCGAAATAATGTCGCGTTGAGAGTTCAAATGACCCTGTTGCTCTTCAGGATTGTAGTTTTGGCATGAAAAAAACTTCTCATAAAAATTCATCTCCTGCTTAAAGGGCTTTAATTCTTTTCAACCCTCCTTTTGCCGATTATCAACAAGAGCATATAGCTCGATAACGCAAATAAAATGGCTTAAGGGGAGTTCGGTGTACCCGAGTAGATGCAAATTTTCATAAAGGACCCAACTACCGAGTTCTTTTATAAATTCACAGTTTATTCAAAATTTTGTATAACTCCATTCGTGTTCTTTCTCCATAACTGAATTATAATCAACTTTTATTACACATATCACCTACATAATAAAACTTTCTCGCCTTTTTATTGCCGATTAATTTCAAAATTATGCACAACTTTGCTTAAATTTATCAGCAGCGCCATCCATCAATCAAAAACAATTTTCAGAGTCATGAAAATAAATTTCGTTATATACTATACTATGCTTGTAAAAGTACTCATATATCCTGCCATTCAGCCACGAATAAAATATCACTTGATACAATAACAAAAAAGTACTTGCCAAATTAGCATGACTAAATTGTGCTGAAATTGTCGTTGAATATTGGCAGTGACATTTCCAAAACCCAACAATTGCCAATCAATTACCTTTTGCTACTTACTTACCTACGTGTATGTGCGTATGTACTTATGTAAGTGTAGCTTTATATAACTACGAAATATACCGCTATTTTTGTACCAACAATGCAAATTTACCGTCAATGTTTTCGACATTTTATATACACATACATACAAAGTGGCAGTCAGAGTATCAAGTAGCCGAGAGAAAGGTAATAAAAAATAAGTGAGGTAATTGTATACTTATTTGCTTATAAGTAAGAAGCGCGGCGCGTTTATCGCAGACGCCGATCTCTTGTATTTGGTAAAAGCCGAAAGGTGAAACTTTGCAATGGTCACCGAGGACAAGGTCGAGGTGCACGTTATGCAGTGAATATATGTATATGTGTATGTATGTATGCATATGTATTTATGTGAGGCGTGCTAATGGCGAAATCGTCGAAAGTACCAAGCAAGAGAAAATATAAATAGTTAAATGCGAGTTTTGATGACCTCATAGGTCCCTTTGCGTAGATTAAGGAAAATATGTATATATGTATGTATATTTCTAGGTTTATATGTTAATGCTTCTACTTGTTTAAAAAATATATAATGACTAAAAATGTCTGAAATCTGATATTAGACCACGCTTTCTATCCTTTTTTCAGCCTTAGTAAACAAATATATCTGATAGTTGGCGGGTCCAAGTTTAAAGTTATCGTCGAACCCCCCTAGTAGGTTTTAAGGGAGACCAACGCTATTTAAGGCAGAAAGAAGTCCTTGAAAATGGTAAAATTGAAAAAAAAAACACAAACTCTGCTATTTGAATTTTTTACAAAAATTGTGAGGTTATGTGACAGAAGTATGAAAATTGAAGTTGTAGATCTTTTTATTAATTACAACCTTTCGTCTAACATAGGACTCACAGTTTTGCCATTTTTAATCCTTTTCAACAACTATCCTCTTCTTCTTCCCGCGTTAAGATTGCACGAAAAGTATATTTCCTGTTTTGTTTTTTGTTTTTCTGTTATTTTGCAATGGGTTTCATACTATTGTAGTTTGTTATATCCTTCGCAAGGTACTATATTAAAGACTTTGTAAAACAATCCGAACTATTCCCTAAGTTTTAGATATGGACCTGAAAGTTTCTCCTTTAGCTGCTCATTCGTCGGAATCGCCTATATTGGACCTTATAGTATATAGCTGCCATACAATAGATCAAACTCAAGTTATTGTATAGGAAAGTTTTTTATTTGACAGGAATAATTATATTATTTAACATCAGTCGATTTTTAGGTGAGTCATGTTCATGTTTTCCTCAAAGTTAATTTTAGTATTTTTTTTACTCGAGTAGTATTTTAAACAAAATTTCTGCCTTGTCACCGAAACATGCTTCTAACAGACATATACCCTTATATAATTATATACCGAAATGAAGATATACCTGTTTACATACATAAGAGCGTAAGTGGCAAGAATAAACGTGCTAATGACTAGTTACATTTGTACACATTCCACGTACATACAAACATAAGTTTATGTAAATGTATATGCGTTTGTGTTTGTAATTGCCTGAAGTAGCAACTACCGGTCCACCATGTTGTTGCTGTTAGTGCAATTATAATAGGCAGCTTGCGTGTCGTGAATTTTCAATGAGCAATAGCATACTTTTAGGCAAATGAGCAGCTAAAAAGAAAGAGGAAAAAACTTTTCAGAAAAACGAAGCGTTTCCGCTAATTTTTCGTTTCGTTTGTTGGAGAAGGTAGACAGAGGCAATAAGTTTCTATAAGTAGATCTGGAACTGGACTTATGTATGTAGGGGAATTACTATGAACATGCGCAAAATTAGTTTAATTAATTAATTATAACCAAATGGTACCTTATTGAATGAGTTTTTGTAGACATATATGCTCATTAAATACTTCTAGTTTATAGTCAAATTACGTTTTATAAATCTTTTATTATTATATTCATAATTTTTAGTTTTGAGCACTCATAAGCCAGATATGGCCTATTCAAAAAAAAGCGAGGTATTAAATCCTATAGGGGTCCTATCTGTCAAATTTCGTGAAGATAATTTGTCAAATACCTATTAAAGGAGAAAGGCAGTTACTACATTTTGATAGATCAGTTTTTAGATAGATGGATAGATAGATAGGAAAATTGAGACTTTGCACTGCCTTCTATGATCTATTGTGCTCTTCCCTATATCACAAATGGTCACAAAGGTTCAGCATTCTGACCAATTCTAGGAGCCTGCTAGGTGCGACCGATATGATGTGATCCCTGTGCATTTAGATGGAACTTAGGGCCTTGAGCCTGCTTCTGCCAATTGGTGTGCAATCCAGAATCAAATGTTCTGGAGTTTGCTGTTCCGTGTCGCAGAACCGGCGGTTTGGGCAAGCGACTATGCCACGTTGGACAAGTGCCTCCTGAGCCTGCAGCGCCCTGTGTATAGCGCGACAAAGAGACGGAATTTGTCTCATGGAAGATTGATCATTTCCTTAAACGTTGCAAGGTTGTACCCTCCCAGCAGTAGCTTGGCAAGGCGCATTCATGCTGCCTGCTGCCTATGCTGTGGCCAATGCTCTCTCCTTCGTTGGGAGCAGTTTTATAGTGTGGAACCCCACTAAGTTTGTATGACAGCTATATTCTATTGTGATCTGGAAAATACATTTCCAAATTTCAGATCAGCTCGTATTGCTGATCATTTCTATTCTTCTTCTGAGTGGCTACTTAATATATCCTTTTCCTTAATATTCCTTTTGCATGTATACCTATTCACTACCTCCGATTTTAAATGATAATTGGTATAATAAAATCATAAAAAGGGCAATAGAATGCAAAGAAAACCCAGAACATCCCGTCCCCGAATGCTAGCAAATTCGCCTGATTTATCTGTTCAATACTTTCCAAGCGTATGCATGATACTCGCTCACATACATATGTGTGTATGTATTTACGTTTGAACTTTGTGAGTTATATCCCTTAATACTTAAGTGATGGATTGTTTGAAAAACAAAGTGGCACACTCGCACACAAAAGTGTTTTGTGAATTCTTTCGTACATAAAAATGTATATACTCAAATATCGCTTAAACATATATATACCTTTGTATTTGTTTGTGTTTATATATAGATTATTTTTTTGCTCCAAGTCCTTTTATTGATTTCCTTTGTGTACAAACAAAGAATGTAATTTTTCATGCAATGACATACGGGCTTGAAAATTACAGTGAAACGAAAGTTAGAAGAAAGAAAGCGTGCAAACCAAATCACTTGTCTATGTTTATTTACTTATCACAACACAATGATGTGTGGGTGGCGTATAGCATGTAGCAAGATACCACACATAAGAAATGAAAAAGCAACGAACACACGCTTACGGTAAAGTTTCTATATATACATACATATATACTCAATATTTGTATTTTTTCGCTTTTATTTACCATTTTGCGTCTTTGCTTGAGTGCACAACGATAAAATTGCCACTTTGATTGCTAGGCAAATAGAAAGATTGGCGGAATGCAGATAGACACTTTCGGAAAGTATTGTACGAGTATAAGTAAAACAAGAATAAACGTTAACTACGGTTACACTGAAGCTATAATACCTTGATCAGTTTATTTGGCAGCTAAATGCTATAGTGATTCGATCAGAATAATTTCTTCGAAGATTGAACCATTGCTTAAAGCAATAACCCATGCTAAATCTCATGAAGATATCTGATCAAATTAAAAATATTTCCATGCATTTCCCAGTTTCTTGGAGGAAAAGAACGTGTCCAAAAATTCAGATCGATATCTGAAGAACTCGTTCGCGTACATACTTACATACAGACGGAGGGACAGAAAAAATATCTCAATCAACTCAACTCGTGACTTCCTTTGCTAGGTTTGTCGTTATCAAGTTGATCAACGGATGGACTTATTATACTCTTGCAACATGTCGCTACAGAATATAACAGTTTTGTTCACCTAACGGTTGTACGTTTCTACTAAAACTAAGCGAGCTAGATATGGTGTTATATATTTTTATATATATAAATCTTCTGACCGTGTGTTTGCATTTGAACTGCTCCTAAACGGATGGACCGATTTTGATGAAATTTTGTGTGTATGTTCAAGGAGATTCGAGAATGGTTTAGATTTACAATTTGGTCCACTGGAAAATGTTTTTTACATTAATTTTTCATTTGTAATTAATTGCTAATTTTAAATGTTTGACCGATGGATGGCGCTACCATCGCAGTATCCAATATTCAAACCTTAAATTGGCGTAAACGTGCATTAAACAAAACGATGCCAAAGTAAAAGGCGACATCTGTAGATCAAGTTTTCATATTGTGGACAGAGTTGTTCGTTCTTAAGTAATAAATTGGGTGATTCAATACATCTATGGGTAGCTATAACATTTTTTTCATACCTGCTAACTATTGGAGGGGGTATCTTGACAGGCAATTTACAATTGCAAAAGGTCTGGCATAAAAAAATAATGGCATAACTGAAGTGTTGATAAAAAGGTCTATTAAAATTTGAGATATACAGAAATCTTTTCGAAGCATTGCACAGAGCAATGCAATATTTAAACGGGAACGATGAATACATATATGCGTACAATTTCAAACTGATCCTTCCTGAAAAATTATAAAATTGCTAAATATTAGGAATGGTAGAATATAACTGCAATCAAATACACAATGCAATGAATTAAAACTGGCTCATTTATCATTCGATGAATAATATACCACGGACATCCCAAAAGACTGATGCCATAACCTTGCCAGCCGATTTTTTTGTCTTTCCACGCTTGAGAACCGTTTCTTAATACATATGCAGTCCACTAGGCTGACAGTCGATTGGACTCGATTGATTTCACTGATGCACAGCCCAAATTCAATAGTATTTTTACCCCAAAAACCAATTCTTTCTTAACGCACGAAATTCTTTATGATTCATTTTTTTGTAAACTAACACAAGTTGCTTCATCAAAAATGCGATTATTCCTTAAATAATATTTATAATCTAACTCATAGAAATCATATAGATGGTATTAGTAGTACTACCTATGTAACAGTTAAATTTGGGCGGGTCCTCTAGTGTATATATAAATGATTAGGATGACGAGAAAAATTGAAATCCGGGTGATTGTCTGCTTGTCCGTACATGCTGTAAATTGAGGGAAAAATTGTGGTATCTTGATAAAACTTGGTATGCGGCTTCCTTGAAAAAAGAGAGCTCGAAGATGGCTTTAATTCGACCATCGCCACGCCCACAAAATGCCATTAACCAAAAACATATAACAAGATATGGAACTGCAATTTGGCACAGGGTATCGCAGTGGGAACGGCACCTGTAGGCAAAAAATTTGGAAAGTAGTGGCCAATGTGTAAGATATATAATTGAAATTCAGAGAGAATGCTTTCCTAATAGTAGTATGGGCTACAAATGGGTTGAATCGGATGTACCTAATACATATATATTTAATACAAATATTTTCGAAATTCCAGGTGCCTTTATCAGGCCTTATGTACCTGAAGGCACTTCCTTGGCTTCAATCCCTGCAAGTTGCAAGAGTATGATGAAATAACCGGTTATACCCGAACTTAGCTCTTCCTTACTTGCTTTTAACATAGTACTATAAGCATAAAGAAGGTCGATAGTACCTAAGGCTGATATAATATGATATACGACCAGGAAGGCATAAATGTAGTCATTGAGTTTATAGCTATCTCTACTTTTATAGGGTTGCCACAATGATTTTTCTGCTTGCCTTATATTTAGTCTTGTCCGTTTACATGTAGATTTCGCTATCGTATTTATCGATGGTTTCACCTTTGGACCATTCTTCTCAGTAACGTTGCCAATATGGCTCAAGTTCTCTTACAAAATTTGGTATGATGCCATGCATGTAATAGCGCTCAACTTGATAACGATTGAAAATTACTTGGCTGGATGTCAAGAACGATACTTGCATTTTCATTGTGACTAAATAGTTTGAATTTTTTATAGATTTTCAACACTTAAATAATATAAACTATTTATAGTTTGCTGCAATGATTTTTTTTTTTTCATCGCAAAAGGCAATGAAATGCTGCACTAATTATTTAGCAACACCTCATGAGAAAATAAATTCATATGCATGTTTTAAATATTTACATTTGCATATAGTACATGTGTATGTGTATATATACATAAAAGACAATCCATGGAGGCCAAAAAATGCTAAGGCAGTGCTTGTGTTGAGGAGAGGTATGGAGAACAGTGTTGCCGACTTGCAAGTGGCGCATTTTGCATATTTAATAGGCATATATCATAACATCATCGTCCGACAAGTGCATTTACATACAACACTTTGGCATAATAAATATTTATAAGTATAGTATATGCAAAAATATGTGTGAACTGTTCAACAAGAAATAATATTTCCCAGAAGAACAATTTGCCGTAGACATAAAAAAATCGTAGAATTTAATGTTTGAAGAGCTGAAAGTGTTTTAGAAGTACGATATGTAGGGATTGGACAAATAAAATTGTGCATTTCAAAAGTGATAAAATCTTTAAAACAAGATTTTTTATAAGTTTAATGTTTGATTAACCTAGGTTTGTTTGAAATACCAATGACTTAATAAAAATTCTCGCAATTTTAATAAAGTTTACGTGAGATGACTTACTCGTCCTAGGCTGTTGAATTGCTGAAGCAGTTAAAGTCAAAAACTACAAGCTTTCGTTTTTTGTGGTTCTAAAACTCAGCGCATAAACCTGTGGAGTCTATTTCAATAACATATACTTAGGTAGTCGAAAAGTCAAATTTCAACTTATTTTTTTTTTTATTTATTATGAACTTTAACGAACCAAATATGTACCATTTTGGTCCACTACTTTTTGCCATTTTTGTGTTAGAGACATTATTCCATCAGTGTAAAACTTTTCGGGTTACTTGGCGAAAAATTTTCACAGGCTTCTCTTGAACCCGACTTTACTCCATTAAGTAAGTTCTGCATTGACCGAAATAAATGATAGTCCGGTGGTGCAAGATCAAGGCTGTTTGGTGGATGCATCAAAACTTCCCAGTCAAGCTCTCCCAGTTTTTGCCGAGTCATCAAAGATGTGTGTGGTCTAGCGTTGTCCTGATGGAAGACGAAGCCCTTTCTGTTGATCAGTTCTGGCCGTTTTTTCGATTGCTCTCTTCAATCTTATCAATTGTTGACAATAAAATGTAAAATCAATGGCAGATATTAATTCGGTCCATTAAATTTTTCGCCAACAATTTTTCAACGATGGGTCGACCAGAGCGTCGTCTTTCACATCGAAACTTCTAGATCAGAAGCGAGTGAACCATTGTTGAAGTACACGAACTGATACAGCATCGTCGATATACGACTGCAACGACAATTATTGACAAAATATGAAAATACTTGTTCGACTACCTAATATTTGTATTACAATTAGGTCATATATATCCGTCAGTCTCGTCAGAAACTGAATTAATATTCTCTAAAGACAAAATAAGAAACAAAGGTCCATTTCTGCCTTCTAGATCTACATTACAAAAACTCGTGTGAAAATTTTGTGCTAAAGCTTGTTAACAAGAAATTCGTGCTTACCCAAAAAATTTCAAATTATCGTTTTTATTATTATCATATAACGGTTAAGATTGTTTATTATTGCAATTATGCAATATTACAAAACATTGTAATGCTTGCAAATATTTTGCCGCTTGTATATATGTAAATATATGTGAATAGTTTGCTTTCCAATTTTGGCATTGAATTTTAAATGACTGCATCATTGTCATCAGATGTCCTCTGAGCAACAATATAAATTTCTTGGCAATTGACAACGGAGGACATATGTATAATGATTTCGTTGCAAACAAGTATTCTCGTAATGAGTTCATATTTATTTTTTGATTTTTCCTTTCTTCTTTTCGGATTGCATTCTTATGCTACTTTTTGCAACTGTAACTGTATATTACAACTGCAGTGAAATGTGAGTCTTTAGTGGTCTGTGAAAATTTTCAATTCTTTCATTATTACCAACATGGATCTCTGCTTCCGACTTTATACCGGATGCAAAATATGAGACAACGTTTTTTCTTATGTTGGTTTTGATTAGAACGCACATATTTTTTTCATAAAATGTCCTCAAATGATTATATAAAGATTCTGAGCGAGTAAAAGTACCTCATTGATACAAGAAACGGTTGATTTTGCTAAAGAATTTCATTATTTTGTCGATATTTGTGGATTATTAGCTCTTAAGGCCGCTTCTCCGCTGCTTTCGATACTATTTTGATGATACTCCTGTATTGGTTTTTTGAGCTCTAACCTATACCTCTACTTATTGCCGTAAATAGTTTACTCGTATAAATACTTAATGTTGCTTAGATAAACCTTTCGAAATCTATCAGGCGATTTCTTACTTAAAAATCTTCCATTCCCACGACAATTGAATGTAAATAACCGGAACTGACATATATTTTAAATCGAGAGAGGAATGAAGACTAGGCAGAAATATCAATTGTATCACTAAATACAAAAGCTTCCTTAATAAAAGTTTTTGACATGAAGTGGATTCGGTCAATTTTATTTCAGAAATCCTTTACAATATCTTTGAAATTTTATATTTCATTCTGCAGTAGTATAAGCTAGTAAAGATGATGCTGAGTCATCGGACAGAATTTTAGTACACAAGTATCGTAGGCGTAATAAAATTACTTCCTATTTCAACTACTAAACTTTCCAAAAATTTTCTTTGCCGTAAAAATAATGTTTCTGTACAAAGAAACGATCAAGCATTTCATTAGAAAACCAAATTAACATTATGTGGCATCAGAAAGTCGCATTCCATGCTGCAATGCCTACCGTGCGGTAAACGAGTACCGTCAAGTCAACCAAAAACAATGACTCAAACGGATAGACAGACTAACTGTATATACACACAAGCCTATTCGTATTTGAAGTGAAAGTGTGCAGAAATTTTACGACCCTGTCGAGTATTGTACATACATATGTACGAATTTGCATGGCCTGAGCGCCTTAATTGCTGCAAAGCATTTTCTTTTCAAAACGCAACCCTTCACTTGAAACGAAATAACGTAAACTACAGACTTACATATATTTGTACGTTGTACTTATATGTATGTAGATTCACACATACAGAAATATTTTACGTACAGCACGCGGTGCGCTTGTGAATGGAAATCAGCAAATCTTTCATTCATACGCAGCAGTACTGTATGTATGCATGGCTATGTGTACGCTAACCATTTTGGAGGCCCTAAAGTATGCAATGAATTGCATAATGCTTACGGCTTTGACCCAAATTGCAGTTACACACACATACACACATGCGCTACCCACATACAAATATTTATGTTCCTAAGCCTACAAACAAACATACATAAATATGTATCTCTGTATTCATCTGCCTACGTTGCACTACATGCGCGTATGTGTATGTATGTGAGTGTGTGGGCTTTTGCCACGTGTGCGCTTTCTGCGCTCATCAGCCGCATTGTGGGCGATTGTAAAAACTGACAGCAGCAGCAGTCAGCATATAAGCTGCTTTGGGCGCAATTTCATGCCAAAATTTGCAAAAAAAAAATGAGTTGGTTGAGATTTTTCGCAAGCATTTTATTCACGTAACAATTTGCTGGAAAAAAGTTACATTTCATTCAGCAATGAATTCAGGCAGACAAGGTTAGCGTCTTGAACAGTCTTCTCTGAGTGCCAAAAAAAACGGTAATAACAGAGAATATGTTTTCACTGATTTTCTTTGCTTTCTGCTGCGCGTATTTTACTTCAGCTTAGCCCTGACAATGAGTAATAGTAAAACTTGGCTTTTTAAACTTTTATATTTCTGCAAAAAAACATTTGAAATTGCAATAGCTATTTGATAGATCTTTCTACACAAACAAGTGTGAACTTTTCAATAACTATTGATTGCAAAAAATTTTATATTCTTACTTAAAAAAAATGTATGTATATAAATTCAGTTTGGAAGCGAACATAGATTATTGCACTAAAATCAAATCAATATGTCATTAAATGAATAGTCTGTGTAGTTTGCCTAAGGGGTATGCTAGTCTCGAAATATAAAAGAAATACATTTTTTTTTTTAATTTTCGAAGTTTGGCTATTAACTATTCAAGAATGTATCTACGAGACGATTTTTCAAAATTCAAATTATTTTCGGAGATATGCATACGAAAGGAGCTCACAGAGCAACGACAGGCCAGGCACTTAAATTAATTTTATACTTACTGCCAACGGACTTGTTTTGCAAACAAATGACAGCAAAGTCAGCACTTAGACGGAGGAAATACTTCCATTTAGTCGCCAATAATAAGAGGTATTCTGTAATACATAAGAAGTTCTCGCTTCTTTCATTACAACGTATTTGCGAAATCCTACAGAGTTGAACTTAAATTCGGTAGCCAATATTGCCTTCCTTTTCAGAACAAAATGGAAAAGGAGCGAGGTAGACAAGGGCGCAGGGATAAGCATCTATACGGATGGTTCGGTAATCGAGTGAGAGGTGGTGTCTTCTCCGCAGAACTAGAAACCAAAATTGTCTTCGGTATACCAAACCACTGTAGCGTCTTCGAAGCAGAGATCCCAGCAATTAAAGAAAGTTTTTTGTTCTGAAGAGGTGTGTGCTCACCACAAGCGGCTTGATGTCACTAAATTCTCTTAGAGTTTCGTCTAAACTAGGCTTTTTAAGAACTCTAGTGGGAGTATTTACTGGTCATTATCTAATAGGCAGACATGCCAGTAGACTAGGACCGCCCTATAACGATTATTGTAAAGCTGTCAAGAGTTGGAAGAGGGAGAGACTATTTAACATCTTCTATGCTATTATTTAGGGAAGAGACGAAACTATCGGTGGAGAATTTCTTGACGAAAATGGGGTTGGAGTGAAAGACTTTAGTCCCAGACTATCACCATGGGTCTCCTAAACGCTTAGGTGCATCTTTTGCATTTCCTACTTTACCGTAGAACCAAAAATTGCCACATTATTTTAGATGAAATTTTTTTGGATTCTACGATGTTTGAAATAGTGGGTATGGACATGGTATAATTTTTTGTGACTCCTCACTTCATCAGCTGCTAATTTTTGACATTTTTAACTTTTTCTATTTTTGGATGGATAGTAATAATAGTAATGGTTTTTTTTTCAAATAATTTCAAAATTGCCCTGAAATTCATGCTTTAGACTAGAATAGGGAAAAAAGCCAATATATACATATACATACAGTGACTCACAAAATTGATCACGGTATCAATACGTACCTAAGCGATGATAAAAAACTCGTAAATGATTTGATATTTTCGAAATTTTTTATGTTTATTTTAAAGATATAATATGAAAGAATAAAACACAAGTAATATTTCATTAAGCAACAACAAATAAAAGCAATAAAGAAACTAAATATAGAATATTTCAGTGTGATCAATTTTGTGACTTAATATTAACAGGGTTAAAAATTAATATTAATACTTCGTATTACCACCTTTGGCATCTATAATGGCTTTGATTCTCCTTGGCATACTTAAACACAAATTTGCGCATGTTTCTGACGAAATAGAATCCCACGCCTGCTGCACCTTAGGCCATAATTCGCTCAATGAGCCGACTTCGCCGGCGACCGATTTTTTTAATATACCCACAGGTGCTCGATGGGGTTAAGGTCCGGAGATTACGGATGCCAATCTAGTGTACTAATACTATTGTCCTGGAGCCATTTGCGAGTCGCTCTTGCTGTGTGCTTCAAATTATTGTCCTGTTGGAAGGCAATGTCCGACCCTTTTTCACCTTAGTCTCCTATAGTGCCAAGCAAATGACTGCGCAGAATTTCAATATGAGACTCTGCCGTCATTCGTCCTTCGATTTTGGCCAACCTACCAACACCATTGATCGTCATGCATCCCCATACCATAATGGAGCCTCATCCAAACTTCAGCGTAGGCTTAACGTGGTGTGCCTGTAATTTCGCACCCTTGCTTCTCCAGGTCCATTCGCGCCCATCCGATCCTAAACGATTTATTTTGGTCTTATCCGACCACAAGACCTTCTCCCAGTCACTTGCATTCTAGGTCTTGTATTTTTTCGCAAAATTTAGCCGCAACTTCCTGTGTTTCTCCAAGACTGGAAAAGGTTTTTTGACTTTTGCACGGCCTTTTAGGGCAGCATTTCGTAATGTTCTGCGTATTGTCTCTGCTGAAATCTTTAAATTATTATTCTTTTCCAGGCTAAGGCATATTTCAACGGCATTTTCGCATTTGCCACTTCTTATATTCCTAACAACGTCCCGTTCCTGAACTGAGCTAGAATTCTTTTACGGCCTGCTTTATTTTTAATGAATAAATCTGCAAATTTGCTGAGAATTTTACTCACAATGCCAACGGAGATTTTCAGCCTTCGAGAAATTTCGCGATGAGTCACACCATCAATCAACAATTTTTTCACCTCGCCTTTAACTCCATTGAAGATAACCATGTTCTTTTTTCCCATGTCTGCCAAAGATATAAGCAACTATAGCGGCGGAAAAACGTATGCATATTTTCTCTTACCTTTTATATCTACATTTTTCAAATAATTCAAAATATTCTAGTTTATGAATTCACTTTTTTGCGCACGTCCGAACACTTCGAGCGAAAGTCTCAAAATTGATCACGCTTGCCTTCTGCGCATTGTTCAAATTTTACTTTACCGCTAATTTTGGTGGTGACGTAAAACATATAGAAAACGGTACATCAAACGCCAAGCAACATAAGTATTCAGTCGGATTTGTGTTTGACTGCATATGCAAGACGGAATGAAAAAAGAAATTAATATTCAACTGAAGCGTGATCAATTTTGTGAGTCACTGTATATACCGTGGCTCCATCGCATAATCGGACAAGAGTTTTTCTAACATAAATGTCCTCCAAACATTAAAATAAAAAAGCAGAATGTGTTGTTTTTTGCTTTTATTTACACTTCATATTATCGTATGCTTAAGCGATAAAGAAAAGGTAACTTTTTTAAATATAAGCTGTCAATTTAAATAAAAAAAATTAAAACAATTCAATTTTTTATGCTCAACGTATAATCGGACAAAACAAAATAAAGCCACTTAATATATAAAACAAAAGGGATCAAAACTTAGTTGCATAACGTGTTAAATTTTTTCTGATACACTCTTCTAGCTAATTCCTTCCACAAATGCTCGATGGTGTTTGTATTAGTTTAGGGCAGTTGTGTATCAACCAAAGCTTTGCAACGTCCGATATGTGCTTGGGGTCGTTGTCTTGATAAAAAGCAAAATTGTTCGCGATACCCAACTTTTCCGCACTTTGCTTCACATTTTCTTTCAAAATATTGAGATAGCCAAATTTGTCCATTTTACCATCAATAAAATGGAAATTGCCTACTCCAGCACTTGACATGGATCCCCAAACCATGACAGAGCCCCATCATTTTGCAAATTAAATTTGGTTTCATCAGTGAATAAAACTTGAAAACTATCAAAATAAATGTATTTTGAGATGAAATAATGTGAAACTACCTGATTCCAAAAGTCTTCTGATTTTAATAAATACTCCTTAGCATATTTCAGCTTTTGTTTTTATTTTGATGGCTAATGGAAGGTTTTTTTCTTGCAACTGTAACATGGTAATCGTATTTGTGTAACGTATTACGAATAGTATTTAGGGAGACATCTTTTCCACATCAATTTTTTAAAGAAATTTTAAGTTCTTTTGCTGTTTTGAAAGGATCTTTTGCGACTTCCTTTACTATAGAACGCTCTTCTCGCACAGATAATATCTTGCCTTGACCTTCTCTACCTCTAATAGCTAATCTGAACTCATGATGGAACCTCTTGATCACATCATGGACCGTGCATTTGCTTCTTCCTACCAATTCAGCGATTTCTCGGACGGTTTTACTTTCACCATTCAATTTCACTATTAGTTTCCTTAGTTCGAGCGAAGTTTGCTTTCCGTTTGGAGCCATTTTAAAAATAATTCACAAAATTCTAAACTCTTCTGAGACTAAAAAAAATGTATGACTAAATAAGACCAAAAAATGTAATTGTAAAGTGCGCATTTACAAAATAACAGCACATTAAGCATTGCTATTTTGATTTGTCCGATTATTCGTTGAGTGCAAAAAATTGAGATATTTATGTTTTGCTACTCAAATTTACAGTTATTATAAAGGATAGCTGTTGTTTTTTTTATTGATGAGAGAGACATGATTATGAAGGGTGAATCAAAGCAAAAAACAATATATTTTACTTTTTTATCTTTATGTTTGGAGCACATTAATACGTATAAGATAAACTCCTGTCCGATTATGCGATGAAGCCACTGTATATAGCTAATACTATTTACCAATCTACAAATCTTCCATATCTGGTTCAATGAGATCTATTTAATTGAAAATAAACTAGAATTTTATTTGACGAACGACTGCCTACCGAGCAATATCCTCAATGATTCTTTTCAGCCGTTAAAAATTATTGCCAACGGTTCAGCTCAGCTGTACACTTCTCTTTCACATATAGTACTTATAAATTTTTACAAGCATAGGACTCTTTAGATATGCGATTCACAGTGTGTTCACTCCAATTTTATATAATTTTCAATGTCGGCATTCTTCAAAGGCAATCAGTTATTTATCATCCTCAAAAAAAGATGGTCTACTAGAATTAAATCCATATGATTTTTAATTAGCCCTAACTTTCAAAAAGGTGCGCTGCATTAATTTGTCAGCACTCGGATCATTAGTTTGTGAATAATATCATTTCGCGTGTTGATAAAATATTGCTTTTTGAGCGGGAAAAGAAGCAAAAACTTGGCTTAATAACAAGTTTCCGCACACTGTCCCAGGAAAGCCAACCATCAAGGATCGGTATGTTAAGTTAAGATGCGGTGAAATGAGCACAGAGGATGTACGCAATGAACGCCAAAAAGAGGTTTTTAACGACAAAAACTGAGAAGTATTTTGAAGCAAAGGATAAATCGTACTACAAAGATGGTATCGAAAAGCTGGAAGGTAGCTATAATTAGTATATCACCCCGGCGGAGAATAATGTTGAATAAAAAAAATCGAATTTTGACAAAAAAAAATGTGTTTTACTATAGTAGTCCTGGTACTTTATAATGGACATGTTATATGTGATAGCAGATATCGTTAATAAATTATAAGTAAACATTTCAACAATTTTTATGATGACTATCTACCATATACGTATTCATAACATTTAAGTTTCCACAGTTTAAGTAATTAAATAAGTGGTCTCCTATTTTAATAATTTTACAATCTCTTTAATTTGACACCAATTTATGTCATTCGTATAGTTCTACATATATGATTTTCAACCGTTTATCACCTTACTTTGTCGCTTCCAAAAACAATTTACGAACTCACCTGATGACGATGACTGCGAATGACGCATGGTTGTGGCCATTGCAATGGAATTAATTTCCGATTCCGGCGACCACATTTTGTTGTCACTTATATTTTACGTTTGATTTTTATTACTCTTGCACTTTTAGTATTTTTGAACACGTGGTTTTATCGATTATTTTATTTTGCGTGTAAAGTTTTGATTGAACTTCTTGTATATGCTAGGTACATATGTATGTGTGAGTTAAATATTTAATCATTTGTACCATATTTTCAGTGTTTTTGTGTTATAATGTTTGAATTTGAATTATTGCTTGAAAATGCGTTCATGTTTTTAAGTTTGGAACTAGTTTTCAGTTGCTCTGTTTTATTAAATAATCACATATCGCTGAATCACTTTTTGACAATTGTTCACTTTTGAGAAAGGACGGACTAAATGGTTAATTAAAATGTGTTAGCAAGTTTTCCGTAAATTATTTAAAATATTGAATATATAAAATATCGATTAAGGGCGTAAGCAACCATGTCTATACCTAAAATACAGTAAATGGTGCAGCCACTAAGTCTAATACAATGTTTTTAACCTATTTTGCTCCGCTCATGATTTAGCTGTACTTATTTCTCTTAAATGTAAAGTATTCCGGTGTTATAATATAAGCGGCCAGTTTATATGATTTATACCAGTTGTTGTTCGATTCGTCACTGTTGTTGCTTTGGAGGCACTTATAACAGACAGTAATAACTAATATCTGAATCAATATCTCAGACCGCAATTTTATTAGACAATTCCAAAGAAAATCAACAGTTACAACATCCGATCAAATTTGACTTGGACTGATCCATTTAAAATGCCCGTAAAAACCGTATCGATAAAATAAATTTATTATATTAATAAAAGTTTTATTTTTGCTTAAGTAAAGTTTGATCTCCAAATGTTAATTAGTGCATGGTTGGCAGCTGTTTGGTTTTGGCGCAAAAAGTTTGGCTGACGATTTTACCATGCCAAAATTGAACAAGGCGTTTGCTTGATATTTTGTTTTCCTAATGAAATCACGACAACGAAATCTTTGTAAATGTTAGCAGAAGTGTTTTGGGGAGTTCACTTTAGGTTAGGTTAATCTGGTAAGCCAATAAGCTACGCATAGACCAGTTTGGTCCTTTGCGATACCAGATGGAGTTCACTTGCTAAGTTCAAGAAGAGTTTTACACGAGCACAAATATTTAAGTGTCAGAAAGCATGTAGTGAAAGTCGGGAAATCATCCAGAACTTGCCTAATGCGAGGAATTCATTAATTTCTGTTAATGAAGATAGCATCGAAGAAGTTCTAGAAATTGTGATTGAAAATCGTTTTGCTGGAATCAGAGAGATAACAAAGGATCTCATCATCTCTTATGGATCACCTGAACACATTTTCGTTAAGGTTTTTAGTATGAAGTGAGGCAAGGATTCGTACCAACAGACCTGAATGCATCAAATTTTAGTACGATTGTGAACGAGTGTCATCACTCGGCCACTGTATTCGCCAGATTAGTTTTCCTGTGATTCGAAACTGAAAAATGCGCTTCGGGGAAAGCGCCATGAGTTTTTTGATCCAATGTATCAAAAATCAGGGCTCATTCAACTTTTCGGTATAGCATACCGATTATTCTCCTATTCACTCTATCTTTGTTATGAGTCTTAATATCCAGTATAAAGATTTATTTATGTTTTTATGATAATTATCGGTCTTATTTCGACAAAAGTTCCTTCCAGCTCGAAATTTTTAAAGGGAATGTTCGCTAAAAATTCAAAAGTTAATAAATCTTCAAATAGTAATTAATATTTCGATCAGGTGAATGAGTGGTGTTAACATTGGTTAAGTTTTCCTTAAAAAAATTGGCTATTGGGGAAAGAGGGCTGAATGAGTTTGACTGGTCGTGGCATAAAATCCATAAAGACCAAATTTCAGTTAGAGGCAAGGGCTTTGCTTTGTTCTACAATAAACCAATAACGTATCGAGAAAAGACTTTTCTGTTAATTTTGTTTGAAAGCTTTAAAGGAAGCCAAGAGAAGGCCCACCATGAAAGTCAACCGCTATGATGTGCCACTTTGGAAAGCTGAAAACCCAAAAAGCGGTTACACATCCCCCTGGCAAATATATGTATGTATATATATCGTAGAGCTGGTGTCAATGTCACCACCACGAGCAATTAAATTAACGGGTAGTACGACACTGAAGCACGAAGAGAAAATGTTGTAATAACAATAACAAAAGCAATATAAAAGCAGTGTAAATGACACTGCTACGATGCTGCCGCTGCTGACAAAGGCAATAATGAAATTGTTTTAGTGGCCACAGCAAAAATTCTATGCGGGAGACTGGAGAAAAGTTTTACACACAAACGCGATGATGCGGGCAGCGCGAATGCAAAAACTAAGCAGTTGTAGGAATGCGATAAATCTGTACGAGCGAAAGGATATGCAAGCGCGCGCTAGCATATACAAATATGTGTATATATATATGTATGTAAACAGTTTGTTATTAAACCAACAATCCAAGAATATAATTCTACGCACATAAATACTCGAGTAAATGTGCCAAAATGTAGTTAACATCAGTGACTGTCACACGCAGCACAGTAAACAGCAATGTCTCACAAGCGCATTTAAGACCAAAAGATATGTGTGTAATATAGTAGTACGAGTATAAGTATGAGACAGTCGGTGATTTTCAATGCGAGACCTCGAAGTTGCACAGCAGACTTGCTGACGCGACTATGCGTAGTTAATAAGAAGGCACATGCGAAAGCGGTAAAATTCGTGTAAATATTTTATCTTGAAAAATTATATATTTTATGGGGTTTTCAAATGTCGCTGGTAAACGCCTTTTTTTCGATTACAATTTTAAAGAAAATATCTCGAAACTTTCACTGAAATTTAAATTTTTCTGGGGGGTCACAGGAAACGGCGTCGCAATGACCGTTTTAAAATACTTTTTTCCAAAAATTTCAGAATTTCTTTGCTAATAGTGTATGTTTGTAACAACAAAAGATTATTATAAAATATTTCATTTTTTATATGAGAAAAAAATTGTTGAAAAAAATCTGATTTTTTACTCGAGGAAACTCATGTAAACTCTTGACAAACCTCTTAGGAGCTAACACTCCATCAGTTTTCTAACCTGGGAAGTTCAGACAAACTATATTTACTATATGCAATTAAACATGACCTAACCTAAAAATGTAAAGAAGATTAAAACCAACGTTAAATTCGGTCGGACTATTTAACTGAATGAACACAATGAGTCCTAAGAAACTATATGAGCTAAAATAGAGGCTTACTTGGTGATATAGGGTAGTTTTTTTGGGTAGCTGGCTTAAGGATATTATTGGCTTTTACTAGATATTCTCTCCAAGGTTTTATTTTCGATTTGCGGCGATCTTCCGAATACTCAAAAAAATCAATGATCTAGTACTAGCGGTTCCCTCAAACGACTGATGGATTGTATGGAAATATTTCTCTTATAACAGATACAAAATTCGCAGCTTTATAGCCTGTCCAACTGCAAATTTTACCAGGGAATACTTTCAAAGTGAAAATATTCAGCGAAAAACGGTCCATTTCTCTTAAGTGGACACGACGTTCATAGGAACGGAAAACTAAGGGTTTATAATATTGGACTACTTATAAATCTTATTTCCAGATGATTACAGTAAACAACTAGAAACTCCCATAAAATCATTGCAATATGCAATACAGTCGACAACAAGCTAAAAATAGCGTAATTTGTTCCAGATTTATGGAAAAAATTCATATATTTTATGCCTACGACAAAGTTATGGATCGAGATATTCCACAACACCATCTAATTAATATAAAAATATCCAAATTCTGTCAGTAGCTCATATCGGCTGGCGGTTGAGGTCACACTTTGACTACTTCAGAAAGCCGAGAGCGCATAAATGAAATAAAATAAAAAGCAAATTAAAACGCACAACAAACTCGCAACTGTGGCAACTGTCATGTCTTCCACGAGTACATGGCACCGTCTACTGTCACGTCCAGTGCGCCGCGCAGTAGATACACTTATAACCTAATCATGAAATTATTTATTTATGTTGCTCTCATTGTAATGACGCTACCTCGGCTCAACACAACATTCCGTACAACATTGGTTCGAGTCGGGAGTCGTCCTTCGCTCATACAACACTCTCTTCGTGACATAGCGTTATTTCTGCTTATGCGCCTATAAATATGCTATGGCTACATCCTTACGTATAGAGAACGCCGTGTAGCCGTGCAGTCTTGTCTGACAGCCTGGTCGCGTTGTTCGTTAGTGAACTTGTCGTACATTTGCCCAGCTGCTGGTCACGAGCATTTACTTTACATTGTTGTCATGTTGCTGCCTGTTCATCTACACCATACTACATGACATGTTCACCAGCCAGCTTCGCTTGCAACACACCATTTTGTGTCTATACTTGTAAATATTTAAGTATTGTTAAACAATATATGTACATATGTATGTGAATGTGCCACAACTGCAGCTGATACTTTATAAAGTGGCTATAATAGAATAGCTCATTATGAGCCGAGTGCAGCACAGTGGCTGTTGTCCTTTGTTGCTGCTGTCCTTTGTGAATGTTGTTGCTCTGTGCAGAGATGCTGGCCATGTTGTCGGCTTTTTGATTCTTAGGTTATTGTGTGGGCTTGTAGCTTTTAGCCGCCAAAAAATATTGAGTGACTTTTTTACGGCTATAAAGTTGGTGGGATGCAATATTTATTTGTGTTAAAAAATTTCTTTGGAAGAAAATGTAATTGTTTAACATAAACACATATATTCTACCGATGTTTAGATATATAAGAGAGGTACAGCTTCATTATCTTATGAATCCAATTTGAAGTAATCAGTCCTTATACATATATCTGCCACACTGGGTCTTAACGTAGTTTCGGTAAAGTCTTAATCTCGAAATTTTCTTCTCAGAAAAATTCTCTGATTAAAGGCAACTCTTTATCTCTTTTAAAGACTCAATTTTGTCACTCAGTGTTTATATCCAAAAATCAAAAATTTTTGAAATAAAAACTAAACATTTTTTTTATACAAAATTTAAAAACTTTTTTAGTACAGTTTAGTAAGAATAAAAAAATATTTTTCAAAAAAATATAAAAATTTATATTAAAATTAAAAAAAAATGAAATTTAAAAAAATTAAAAAATTAAAAAAATTAATTTTTTTTTTCAAAATAAAAAATTTTAAATTTTTTTTAGTACAGTGGAACTAGGTAAAGGAAATGAAAATATGATTTTTTTTTTACAAAAACATGTCAACTTTTAGTACACTGAAATTAGATAAAGAACTGCGGCGCCTCCTACTCTGAAACAAAATCGCCTTTATGTAACAATTTCCTTTTTCAAACCTCTCTTTTATGACCTTTATTCGACGTAGTTTTTCCAAAAGATACAGCATTTTTGGTAAGAGTCTAGCGGTGACATGCTTCATACCCAAAACATTAATCAAAATTAGTCGACCTATGAGAGAAGCTGAGATCCGATGATGCTTCTCTGATTCCAACATAACGATTTTCAGTCACCGTTTCTCTAACTTTTTCGATGTTCTTGTCATTAACAGTAGTGGATGGGCGACTTGCGTGAGGCAAGTTTTCGTTGACTTCACGAGCTTCACTAAATACTCTGCGTCACTAAAATACTTGTGTACATGATAAAGTAGACACCCTAAACACTTCGGCAAAGCTTGTAACGACTCCCCAAACTAATTTGAAAACACTACGCGCGAGTCCGAAACAAATAGATCAGATGGCAGACATTAGATTTCATCTTGATCTCTTCCTACTTTACTTTTTGGGTGTGAAAAGAAGAAAATGTCGCTGAAGGCTAGCTCATAGTGTAATTCGCTTAATTTATCAGTCCTTGACTAAGTGAAATATTTTTCTGGAAAGAGTTTGGGATCTCCCGCTTTTTACGGAACCATCATTATTACTTCGGTTATTCGTGTATATGGCACATTCCCGTTGCCTCCCATTTGGGTTGAGTTCATAAACTTAGCTGTTACATCATTTACCGTTTTTACTGCTGAGTACGTACATACATACTTATATTTCGATGCTCACCTTATAATAATTCGAAGTCCGTAAGTTATTATTACTAAGTTTGCGGAATTTTAACAAGCTATTCTTACTAATTTTCAAACACCTTGTGTGCATTGAACGTAACAATTCATAATGACCTTTTGACTTTGTCTGTCCTTTATGGTCTACCGCCAAGTAGTAGAAAATAGAACTTTCGTATTTATAACGGGAAAATCAATTTCAAAGCAAAGTGGGTACTTCATTCGTGTTATAAATAACAAGGCTATGTTCACACACACATCAACATAAGCACATTTGCTCGCAATTTCTACGCCTTATGGTCAAACAACGGACTAACTCGCTGGTAACCAAATATGATATTCATACATCTTTGCTATTACTTAGTCCACCGTACAAGCAGTTTGGATACTTGGCAATGTGTGTCCAAAATATACAAGTATGTGCCGTTATTTATGTACAGATGTAGATATGTACAAACGGTTACATAGTTCGCAAGGTACAATTATTGTCGCCTAAGTACTACAAATTTCCGGAAGCCACTACTAAGAAGGGCAATTCTCACTTAACCGCCTAAAATATGGTTTAATATAGCAGATAGTACATAAGTACAGACATATATATTTGCATACATACATACCACTTAGTCGGCCTATTTGCTGAATATTTATATTTCTAAGAAATTGGCGCTATTTCTCGGTAATTTTAGGCTACCAGTGTAGTATGTATGGGCTTACCTGTATATAAATGGTATTCGATTACAAGCTATTTGGACCGTAATTACACAAATTGAAAGGCTGTTTCTAGAACTAATTTCGTTTAGGAGAGGTTAGGTTAACTTAATAAATTGTAGTTAAGGTCAGTTTAGTAGAAAATAAACTGGGTAAGCACTTTGTTATAAATAGAAAGGTTAACATAAGTATCGAATAGTTTTAGGTGATATATTCAACTGTTAGGTGAACAGAGCTATTATATCTGTTGCAAGAGTATACAAATTATAGACTCCATTCATAGGTTAATTTTTTATCCCAACAAATATGTCTCTCGTTTCCAACTTTGCAAGGTTTTTAAAAGCTGAAAGCCCTATCTTATTCGAATAGCATGCTAGAAATCATGATTCGTCGTCATTACTCGATCGCCTGTCATATCCGTCGGAGCAAATGATTTTACCAATTCGCCGGGTTGGTAAACAGTATCGCAACCGAGTTGCTTCAACTTTAGTCAGTCGAAAGCTGGATAGTATAGGAAAAAGTGTCTAGAAAGTGTGTGGATGTTCCCACCTCATCTTCCTAATTGCAACTTTGACAAGTTAAGTACTCCAAAAACTTTAGTTTCAGCGCGGGAGTGCCAATGGGACAGTGCCCGACTAGGACACCTATCATTACGGCGTTATGAGCCTTGCTAAAAGCTAGCAGTTAAATGGATCTTTAATGTTCCACTCTGGACTAGAATGCCTTCGCAACTTTATAACTTCCAACGATTCCGGATTGGCTGGTACACAGACAAAATTAATATAGAAGTAGTTTGATGCTACTACTAGTGAGCTTCTTGACTAGCTTTGAACGGGCTGTCAGCGAGCGCAAGGCTTCAATTCGAAGTAATCAGTTCTTATATATCTGTTACAACGGATCTAACGAAATGTAAAGATTTTTTAGTTTTAAATATCGATTTTCTTTTTCAAAGCTCTCTTTTGTGATCTCTACTTGACGTAGTTTTTCGAAAAAATTTTGTTTTATACCCAAAACCTTAACCAAGATGTTGAGGTCGAGATGTTTTAAAGAAGATCAGCTATCGGTGTAGCTGCATACTTCCCTAAAAGAATCCGCACTTCTGATTAGTGCATCTACTGCTACCTCAATGGCTACCACTTCTGCTTGAATGAGTTGATTTAGAGCTCCTGACGGAAGATTTCCCCCCCAACCTTCCCCTTTAGCTTTAATCCATCTGAGAAAAAGATCACTGCGCCTCTTCTATTGAAACTCCACCCTACCCACATGTCTCTCGGAGGTATGTCCGCGAAGAAGATGTCGCTAGGAGTAAGTTCCTTAGCGCAGTGGTTCAAGTTATCACGGATGTAGTTTAAGTGAGAGAGAATATCGGTCCGTATCTGAAATCCTTAATGTTTCCAGTTTCGCAAAGCCTGATAGCAACCTTCGCAGCAATGCATCTGCCGGCTATATCAGAGGCTATATGTAGAATTACATTAAGTTTCATCGTTGATGTTGTACATAGCGCATCACTGATGTCAATTAGAGCCGTTCGTTGATCTCCATAGGCTATCCGCCGACAGCCCTGTCTCGTTCGATAGGTCATTTACAACTCAAACACTGAGTAAGGGAGACGAAACCCAACCTTCTGGGGTGTCTCAACAGAATACCTTAGTTAGTATGGACGGAACCCCACCTTGTGGAGTGTCCCAACAGAATATCTTAGTTAGTATGGAAAAAATATTTTAGACAAAAATTTAAGGTCATAAAATAATCTACGAGTATAAATGATAAAATAGACTCAGTCGGTCGTTGGTTTTAGTCGAGAGATTTGTTGTAATATAATAACAAACACAATCCCACAAATCCTCCGCACACCTTATGACTTCATGGCATTGCCAGCTGAGGGGCAAGCGCTAACTCAAACCGTTTTCGAGTTTGCATTAGGCTATAATTGCACCATGCGTAATTGTAAACTGCAATTTCCTGTTATAAAACAATAAAAGAAGTTCAAAAGCTTCAATTTCCAAAGCACTAATTGTAAATATGTAGAAGCATATACATACATATGTATATACAGGTATTCCATTCGATTAATAACGCACTTTAATTGCATGCCTGCTAATATCTAGTTATATATGTACATATATATGCATGTATGTAGATACTGAGGTGCAAATATATACGTATGCATGTATGTATTGCATTTGCACCTGAAAATAGGTCAAGGTTCAAAAGTGGCTATGCGTGTATGCGTCAGTTTATGTACATACATATCGACACAATTATTTTTTCATGCAGCAACAGTTCCGGAAATTGCAGCAAAAAGCAAAACTTTCTTCAGCAACTGCACAGCAAGCGATAAAAATCACAGTGTTTGCAAGAATAGTCAGAACTAAGTGGCAATATGCTGTCTACGTGCAACTAACATGCCACTAACGTTAATGCATTGGTTATTAGCAATTGGAATTTTTTTCTCATAGTAAGCACGTCTTAAAATGTTGCAGTGCAAATGTGTTCAAGGATTTAAAAATTATGATTTTGCAATTTAGTATGCGTTTATTTCAATTATTTTTGTGCTGGGTTATCAAGTGTGCAGTTTAGCAAATGAAGAAATGTTGTATGTTTTAGCAATTCTATTATTTAGCAAGGTTGCCGAAAATAATGAAAAGAAGGAAAAACCCTTAACTTCGGCATACCCAAGCTATAATATCCTTCGCAGGTGAATTTTTCGGTCGGATGGCAGCTATAAGTGTAGTGGTTCGATCTGAATAATATCTTAGCAAATGGAATGACTTGGCGTATTTTACGTCGAGAGTCGCTCGACCATTCCAAGCGACATCGCTCTATGGGCTCTTGAAACGTTCCAAGAAGACTCTATGTTTTCGAGCCAAATTTTGTTCAATGAAATTACCGCATTTGAGACGAAGACAACCTGAAGAGATTCAAGAGCTGTCATTTCATCCAGAAAAAACAATGGTTTTGTGTAAGTTGTGGATCGTTGAAATCATCGGACCATATTTCTACAATGCCTGAAATTGAATCTCGTGATCTCAACGGCACCACTTTCCACACATCGCATCAATCAATGTATTTATTGAGAGAGTTGATAATTTCACGTTTTGGGCCGATCGATTGGCCACCAAGTTCATTTATGTGGACAATCTCGCTTCGATTCAGGCCTTGGAGCAAAACATTACGCGTGTCGTTCGCCTGTTACCAGTCGAAATGCTGGAACGAGTCATCAAAAATTGGACTCAACGGTTGTACCATCTGAGACATAGCCGCGGTTAACATTTGTAAACTATAATTTTCAAAGCATAAATGCCAAAGAATATTTATTCGGATGATAATAAACATGCCTCTTAAATTTGAAGTTTTTGCGGTTTTTCGTCAACAAAATTAGGGAATCTCGAAATGGAATTTGTAAATAATTTTTATAGTAGGGCTCTTAAAATTATTCGATTAACCTGAAAACCGATTATTCGAATATCCGGTTTGTAACTCTTCATATGAATATTAACCGATTAATATCCGGTTTGTAACCGTTCGTATTAATATTTACCGATTAGACTAGGCGTAACATCATGAAAATATTTCCGCATTTCTATATATACGTACGTATATTTGTATATATATGTATATACCAGATATGTATATAAACTCTTATGTATTATCTACATACATTTGTATCTACTATATGTATGGACATGTTATGTCAATAGCACGTCCCGAAAATCTGGGTTGAACTACTGCAAGAGCTGTGTCCTAGTATCCAACGAAATGAGGTCAACTTTATAAGGACACTTGATGCTACAGCAAAAATTAATAGAAATGAGGGAAAGCGCAAATAAAAATTGGAATGCCACTAAAAATTAATTGGTACTTTTACAGTTTAGTGCTTTTAATCGCTAAAATGCCATTTGAGCTCTCACAAAAATTATTATAATACATACACATACTCGTATAACCTAACCAAAGCATATTAGCTACAGTTATCTTGTGGTCGGCGCCTGAAAGCATGCATGCACACACAACGCAAGTAACTGTAATTTTCCAACACATGTCGTGTGATATTCTTTGTTAATTTTCAATTCATAACAAAAACAGCGCCGCCACTGATGCGTAAATGCTGTTACATATTTTGTATGTATTTGTGTGCGCGTGCCTACAAGTATGCTACGGTTATGATGTTTTATTTTTTTCTCGTTTTGGCAAATCCACACATTCTAAGCGCTCCCATATGCACCAGCGCTGTGCGCCAAGTTGTCACACTCGCACACGTCGGCAGGGGCGAATGGATTAATGCGTGAGCAGCGATATGGAAAATTAATTTTTAAAAGGATCAATTGTGAAAAGTGATTGAAGTGAACTACTCATATCAGCATTTCAAGCGTCGATTGGTAGCACGCATCATTTGCCAGGCGCACAAGCGCACGCACACGCACTTGTGTGTACCAACAATGGCGCACACATGTATGCTACATACATGCATTTTATTTATGTATGTTTGAGTGTGTGCGTGACAGCGAAAAGGTTACTTATACGCATGGTAGCCTGCACACGTGTTCATAATTCATGGCTTGTCACAAAGGCGGGTGTTTTTATGTATTTTAATTGAATTGGTTGAAAATTAGAAAAATTTGTTTTTTTATTAATTGAAGTAAATTAATTACAAATTATTGGATTATGGAAAGTTTATACTTAAAAAAAATGTATATAAAATATTTATTAAAAAAATTTAAATTTATAAAAAAAGCTGATATGTAATAAAATAAAAATGAAAAACTAAACATTACATTAATGCAAATAAAAAAATAAAATAAAAATATTATAAAAGTAATGAATATTGAAGAAGAAGAGTGAATAATGAAAAATAATAAATTAAACAAAATATTAAAAAAAAAAAATTAAAAATTTAAATCATTAATAAGAAAATTAATTTGAAAAAAATAAAATAAAAAATTAATAATATTCTGAAATTAAAAAGACATATTAAATTAAATAAAATATAAAATATAATTGTAACCAATATCAATATAAAAAAATTAATTTAAAATAAATAAATAAGCTAATTAAAAATAAAAAAAATAATTGGAAAAGATATGAAAAAATAAAGAAATTTTAAAATCATTAGTAAGAGAATTAAATACTTAAAACATTGCGAATAAAAAATTAATATTTAAAGATGTAAAAAAAATGAAAAATTCTAAAAAATCAATTATTTTAATTAAAAAAATACCAAAAAAAATTTAAATTAACTTAGTAAATTAAATTCAGAAAAAATACTATTTTCTGCTAATTACATGTACATACATATGTATATAATTAAATGCACAAAAAAATTCAAGAATATAAAAGGAAATAAAAAAAAATAAAAGCTAACAAAAAATAAAATATTGAATAAATATGTAATTTGATATTCAATCCTAAACTAAAAAGAGATTCAAATATATTTATATAAACATCTTTACGATTGAGCATGTAATAAAGTAGATACGAAATACATTATATTAAATATAAAACTAAAATTTGAAAGTGATTTCAATAAATTTAATAACCGCATAAAAATTTCTTGTTTAAAAATAATAATAAATATCAATAAATCTGCGAAATGTATGACATTACCGGCCATAAAAGTCACAAACTGGAGTAATTTCAAATCATTTACAAATTTTGAGGTTAGAAGAAAATATACATATATATTAAATATTGCATATACTCGATATGTATCTCATGTTTTATAAACTTTGGCACACACGGCTGCGAATTTTCACTGACCATAATAAATTCATTATAGGCCCACCAGACAAATGTCAAGTCTCAAGGAAAGCAATAAATATAACAAAAACCCTTTGGCAGCATGTATTTATATATGTATATACATGTACATAGTACTATTTACATATATGTATATATGATACATACATTCATACATATATATGCCCATAAATAGGTTAAATTAAGCACACACATGGTTTCGCAGCACTGTTTTGTGAAAATAAACACAGTTTCGTGACATTTATTTTAGAACAACAACCACTGCAGCACTAACGAACAACTCCACAATGTTATTTTGTAACAAATTCTATTAAATATTTTCGTAAAAAATATATTCACGCAAATTTATGTGTTTAAAACAATTAAGCAATATATAGCTATGTATTTATAAGTGTATATGTACAACAAAGTAACACAAGTCAACGTACAAACACACAAGGTATCGAAGGAACGGCGGAACGAACAACGCGCCACGAAAGAAAAATTACAACTGAGCTCCAAAGGACTTTGGCCATTGATTTTATATGCGCTCAGCAAAAGTTACCCTCAGGATAACAACGTGTATGAAGAGAGCGAGAGAGAGCACTTGCAAGCCAATTCGAGAGTACCAAATGTCAAAAGTGAGCTTTTTTGGAGTTAAGTTTTCTGTTTATAAAAATAGTAATGAATTTAAAAATACTTATGCTATTTGGCGCTCGCTGACTTCAATTATGGAATAGTCTGCTGTATATGAAAGCAATAACGATGAGTTGATAACCATGCAGTGCTTTTTCTGAAAACTCATGTATAAGGATATTTGAGGTATTAGGTCTAGTAAAAATAAATCCTTTATTTCGGCATTGAATTGAAGGTTTTATTTAGCATAGTTAGGATTTTCCTAATAAGGTGACGCTTAGTTCGATTTGTTGACTTTTTGAGACCAGCTCATTGCGATTGATTTCCTTCCAACCCACCAACTACACTGTAAAACCTTTGTGACCATTAATACTGGCTTAGACACCGTTTGCAAGGGCATACCGCGATTCGACCACGACCGTAGTCGGAAGTGATCTACTTTTTCAGTCACCAGAAACCGCTTCAGAAGTGGGTTGATTTTGCTGCGATACAGCAGCTACTAACAGATGAAAATTCGGTCCAACAGGTTTTTTGTATTAACTCGTGTATATACACTCTTACTTACATAGTACCGAACGAGTTTTGTGCCAAATTTAGCTTCTAGGCAATAGAAGCAGTGCTTAAATGGCGGTTACATTCGACGATTTTCAATATTTCATCGATATTTGACATCAAAAGTCGCCAAACTGAACTCTGGCGGCTCCTTCTCTGCCCATACGAGTATACCGACGAGGGAGTTGTGAGTGGGAAGAAGCCGTTGGAGAAAAGAAGCAGTGAGGTTCTTTACGGATAGATCAAAACTCCAGCTTCAGACTTCCAGACTATTGTAGGGTCTACCGAGGTTGTAGCCAATAAGGTAGCAGTAGATCTAATGCTCCGGAGTGCGGTCTCCTTCAGAGAAGTAACCATTAACTTAAATAGTAGAGCGTCGAAACTAGCCTTGAACTCATTAACAGTGCGTTCAGGGTTAGTCGAGGAGTGCCTAACCTCGCTATCAATAGCATCGAGTGTCTTTGTGATTAGACAGACCATAGCGGAATCGCAGGAACTTGCAAAATTGATGAGCTAGCATAAGGAATTGTCTTTTATATGGTACATACGCTTTTGGTAACATAGCCTTCTGCCACCGTACAATAAGATTTCCTTCCTCCCGGTTGCCTTTATAACGTGGTTAGGTCACCATACGAAGATAAAACCGCGAAACAAATTCCTCTCTGAATGATCCATACATTCCACCTGTACACTGAGACAGACGGACAAATCGACTCAGCTCGTCGCGCTGATCATTTACACACATATACATACATATATTGTTTAGGGTGTCCGACGTTTCCTAAAATTTAACAGCAGGTCTGCTATCTTTCTACAACTCGCATTTCTCACTGGGTCATCATCGAAATTTTACGAACACAAAAAGCTTTTTATTGCATTGCCTTAAGCCAGCCACTCGAATAACGCGGGCTGATGTTAAAGCTCATTAAATTTGCATTTTCATCAGCCGTTAGTTGATTAATTGTGGAAGTTTGAGATTTTCGCCACTCTTCGGTGTGTCTGACGTACGCGTAATTAGCGAAGAAGCGCTTCGCGTGCAAATGGATACCTAAGACGCTGCTAATAATGCTGGGCGACTGTTACTTATTTAATTTATGCAATATGGGAGTTTGTTTGTGCATCTTAAGAAACACAAATGAAAATAAAGTTCATTAAGGAAGAAAGATAAGAAACCAAAAAAACTACACGCCGATACTGAGAATAATATAAATGATACAAGAATAATAACGAAGTGCTGTTGTATTGAGAGGTGGGGTACTCAAGCAGCCAGTCGCTAAGATATGCAAAACAATTTGAGCGAAATCTCAGAATAATTATTCTTATCTTAAGAACTTAAGACTTATATTATTTTAAATCAAATGTATTTATTAATAAATTTTTTTTTTAAAAATCAACTGCAAATATTAGTTTACCAAAATTTCCTGCATATCGTTTTCTATTTTATTTTTACTGAAAAGCAATTTTTGAATATATTTTTAATAGAAAAAATTTTTCCAAAAATAAATTTTAAATAAAAAAAAAAATGATTTAAAAAATTTAAAAACTAAAAATTATATTTTTTTTAATAATATATTTGTACAAAAAATGCTATTGGAAAAAGTTCAATAAAAGTCAAATTAAAAAAAAAATATTATGCATTTATTAAAAAATTTTTCATTTAAATTTTTTTAGAAATCAGTTGTAAATATTAAAACAAATATTTGTTTACCACAATTTTATTTATACTTTTTTTCCTTTATTTTTATTGAAAAGTAAGTATACTTCAATACATTTTTAATAGAAAAAATTTCGAATTAAAAAAAAAATTTTCATTTAAAAAATTAAAATTAAAAATTAAAAATTTAATTTTTTTAAATATTATATTTGTGGAAAAACATGTTTCTAGAGAAACTTGAATAAAATTCAAATACAAAAAAATAAAAAAATAAAAAAATTAATAAATTGAAATTTAAAAAATTAAATTTTTTTACTATTATATTTGTAAAAAAAATGTTTTTAGAAAAATTTCATTAAAATTCAATGACACATCAATTAATTATTCCAAGTAATTTGCGATTTTTTTTTAATTTTTATTTTTTATTATCATATATTATATTTTCAAATACTATCAAAATTTTTATTTCTTTATAACAACACTTGTAAGCGATGTGGCAACGTGCTTCACTTGTCTCTCATTCACAAATATTCATTCATTCGCTTGTTGGCAAATGACAACTTATGCTAACGGTAAATATGTGGTTCCATGGTGTAATGGTTAGCACTCAGGACTCTGAATCCTGCGATCCGAGTTCAAATCTCGGTGGAACCTAAGAAAAGTTTTTTTTTTTTTAATTTTTTTGTGAAATATTTAAATGCTATTTTTACTTTTTTATTAAAAACTTGCTTTTGTGTAAAAAACCTGCATATTTTTAAATTTCAATAATAATATAAACATTCAATGGCTATGCATAGGTACGCATTTTAGAACTTTTTTATATACTACCTTATATCATCTGCATGACTTCATAGTTTCGGATGTAAGAGGCAATTTTTGGGAGTGCCTAATTTAAATTCTATTAATCATGCGTGCGCTAATGCCGTTAATAAAAGCAGAATTAGTAGAGAATGAATATTAAAAATTGAGTATGGGTATGTATAATTACTACATATACAAATTTGAAGAATAATCAATAAGGGTTTCATTTAAAATTTTATATTACGCAAAGCATAGTAATTAGTAGAACAAAATTATTCTATTATTCGTGTATTCTCACGACCACCTGCTAAAATCAGTTGAATACTGTTTGTATAAGCAAAATAATATTCTCAGTTTTTTCATCGTTTTCAAACACATCAGTTATTTCATTTTAAGCTTTATTTTGGTGGTTTCAGAAAGGTTTTCAAAGTAACATAGTACCAAATAACATGTCAAATAAAATAGTAAACTTAATAAATTAAAAAAAATATCCCCCAAAATATAGTATTCCACCCTTGACCGTGTATTTTATACTTCGAATAAAATTTTAGAAAATATTAAGACTTTTAGGTTAGGCTAGGTTAATCTGGTAGGCCAATCGGCCACGCATAGACCATTTTTGGTCCTTTGCGACACCAGATGGAGTTCAGTTGATAGGCCAAAGGAGTAGTCATACTTTAGGATGCCTGCGATTGACGCGAATTTTTACAGAATCTGCGGCCTCACTATCGATACCTCGTCTAGTGTATCATACCGTGGAGACCCCAAGTGCTTACTACGAAGTATTGCTAATGCGGGAAAAGTGCACAACAGTTGCTCCATTGTTCCCTTCGTGCCTTGCTCTAGACATTTCCTGCAGTCTTCTCGTTCTGTCAGCCCCATTCTGCGGGCGTGTGTCGCCACCAGATAGTGACCAGTTAGTATTCCCATCATGTTCCTAAAGTCTCTTCTATCGAGTGCCTATAGGAATTTTGTGTACTTCCGATCTACCGTTTTGCATATTACTTTTGCAGTTTTGCACCCAGGTAGCTCGTTCCTCAGGGTTTTGAAGTTCTTTACCATACTTCTGTCGAGATCGTCGTATAGACAATGCATGGGTTTCCCAATTTTGATCACTTTCAGATGTTAAGAATTTTCAGACTTTTACTTCAAAAAAAAAATAAATAAATTATTTTTGCATATTCCTTTCGTAAAAAAATTCAGTAGCCATAGAATGCCTCTGACAAGCGCTTTTGGATGACAAGACTCAAATCTATTTTATTTCAAAACAAATTATTTCGTCGCGCTACTTAAAATCAGAGATTCATTTAATTTAATTTCTAAAAAAAACAGATGAAATTGTTATAAATTAATAAGATATACATATTTATAATATAATATTTCACTTTCAATAAATAATATTCATGTTTTTCTTCCACCAAATACTCAAAACAACAATTTGTATTTAGTGTATAAAACATATAAAATTTTCACTAGAAAATTTACTACCAAACAATATGGCAACACCGCCAACTGAGTTTGATTGAGAGCGTGTCGGAAATCGTCGCTCTGCGCTCATTTGAAATCGCGTACACGAAATAAAGTAAACGCGAAAATTGTCGAAAGTAAATGAAAACAAATTTGCAAAGCAAAATAGAACCGAAAATATGGTGAGGGGAAAAGCGCGGTATAAGACGAACAATAAACAAAACAATATGCAGTTCCGTTTCCACACACACTTATACACATCCTCCTACACATA
This sequence comes from Bactrocera dorsalis, assembly GCF_023373825.1. Taxonomy (NCBI): domain Eukaryota; kingdom Metazoa; phylum Arthropoda; class Insecta; order Diptera; family Tephritidae; genus Bactrocera; species Bactrocera dorsalis. The sequence goes on from NC_064303.1 coordinate 97,979,968, forward strand.
CCACTAGCAACTTACCTTTGTCCCGGAAGAGTTGTTTGTACTGCGACAACTGCTGTTGCTCCAGCCATTCATCCACCGTGTTGGGCTCGTTGGGCGATGCGATGTCCGCATATAACCATGTTGGATAGGTGCTCCACAACAATAGCACTAATTTCAGCAGCGAAACGGTGAACATCAATGTAAGGACAAGGGCCACAAGTAACTTCATCAAACGTTTTGACATAACTGTAAATAAGACTGCAGGAAAGTCCGACTGCCGACCACACAACAACACCACGTTATAATAAATAATGCACAATTATTTGCAAATCACATATGGGTTGGCACTTTGCACCTGATAGTGCACAGCAATTAAATTTTAATGCAACAGAAATAAGTGAGCGACGGACTCTCGTATACTCGACACAGTCGCGGTCACATACCCACGCATGCAATTCTCCCCGTTATTGCTCCAGCTGTGCAGCGTATATTTTTAGATATAATTATAGGTTTATCTATGAAAACGTCAAAAGTAATATATATAATTTGCATATGTAGAATTTTTTCTTCTTTCTTTTATCAATTTCATTTGCGAATTCACTGGCAAAGCCAGCGAAATACTTCACTCACGCACAACTCACAGAGGCTACTGAAAACGGGGAAGTGAATGCTTAATTTACTTTTTGCCTGTCACATACACCTCTCGTCTGTGTTTGCTGACTTTTCGCTCTACACATTAGTACTGAGTGGGTGGGTGAGCGCTTACTTTCGGTCAACATTGCATTAGCACATGAGGAGAATGGGTGTTGATGAACGGGAAGCGTTTACAGCTCGAATCAAAACAAAAGCAAAAAATCCATTAGCATGTGCGGTTTGTGGAGAGAAGGAAAAAGAGCGCAGCTGAGAAATCACAAGTCAAACGTCAACGTGAGCTGCCTGTCAACTTATTAACTTTTGGCTGCTCGAATTTTTGTTGTTGCTTTTAAATAAGTCAATCAAAAAGTAATTTATTTTGACAAATTAATTATGTTATCAGCATAAACTTTGAACGGGAATATTTTGCTGTAAATAAATAGTATTATTATCGTAAAGTAAATGACTGGCGTTTAAGACGTGTGGAAATTACTGAAATAAAAGTAAATCTTTATGGAACTACTGATAAAAACTTTCATGGTTTATTTTTAGCTCACATAGTGCTGCTGTAGAATTTAAATTACCCGCGGCCTGAATACTGTAATTATATTGAAAATTAATATGAAAAATTAAAAAAAAAAAAATACATTAAAAACAAACACAATAAATGAAAATATTGCGAATTAGCAAAAATATGAAATTTAAGTTTACGAAATTAAGTTTCCGAAAATATTTTTAGAAAACTGCAATTTCTAACAATGATATTTAAAAAAAAATTATATAAAATTTAAATTTATAGAATAAAGTACTAACATTTTTGGTTTAATAGGAAAAATTTAAAGAAGATAAATTAAACAAAAAATATTAAATGCATTTTCTAGAAATATAAGCCATTATTTATAGAAAAACAATTTAACAGAAAAGAAAAATATTTATTTATTGATAGCAAATTAAAATAAATAGAATAACGAGCTCAAAATTTTGTTTAAATTAGTAAATTATATACAGTTTTAGTTCTTAACACACATAATTTCAAAAAGCGGCTGATTTTCCGCTCTGCTCTCACCAACAAGCTGTGTTAACAACACTGTCAACACTTAGCAAAGACGCAAACCTCATTTCACGTAGTAATTCTACTTTTTACGTTCTTGCTCATAAATGAAATTAAACTATCTGGCAACATATTTACTTATTTATCATGCAACTGCAAATTTATTTCTGAGTACATACAAATTATTTATTTTCGATTCGCATCTCAGAAGTACTTTAAGAATAAAAAAATATTAATTTTTATATTATTGTCTGAGTCATAAAAAAAAACTGTCCATATTGAATGCTAAGGTTCCACCGAGATTTGAACTCGGGTCGCAGGATTCAGAGTCCTGAGTGCTAACCACTACACCATGGAACCTTGATGAAGGTCAAGTGCCAAAATACCAAGCGGAATTTTTGCTCAAAAGATGGCAAATGCGTTTGCTTATTAGTTGAAATATGTAAATGCAAATTATTAAAAAATTAAAAAAAAAAAAAATTATCGATAAATCTCAAGTGGTAAGAAAATGTTTAATTCTGCGTATGTATGTACTATGTATGACTACTGCATAACCTTTGAGAATGGTTTAAAAATTGAAAATATTCATAGTATGTTGAAACAAATTGGAAACGTCCACATATTCGATACCTAGAGGCTTGAACAGTTTTGATTGGATTTCGAAAATGTTTGGCCATAAGGAATTAAAGTACAGTACGAATGCACAAACACCTGATGAGAATGTGTAAACAATTTTATAGTGATTGCTCAATTTTTGCGCTCTATAGGACCTCCACCAACTCGGCGGAACAGCCCGCTTCACACCGCTCCACCAAACGGCCGATAAATTTCGTAATTTAACAGAACTCAACTCAAAAGCCTCTTAACTAAATTTTTATCAATTTAATGTAGAAGATTTTGTTGAATTTTTTTAATAAAATAGTAACTTCCGATTTTCAAGGTTCCACCGAGATTTGAACTCGGGTCGCAGGATTCAGAGTCCTGAGTGCTAACCACTACACCATGGAACCTCACAAATACCTATTTTTGCTAGAATCTTCCAAATTTAGTTAGAGAATAATTTCTTGATGATATCCATTCTCAGTTTAAACCAAAACAAAGAAATATTTTAGTCGCGGTAACAGTTCTGTTCTTTCAAGATTTGTAATCATCTAATTGTAGTTCAAGCGAGTTCAAGTTTCAAGTGATTTAAATTCGAAATTTGTGTGAAATAAAGTATATTCTTTAGTGGCGTAGACACCGCTTTCGCGGTTATATCCGAGACTTCAACAGCGCTCTAGTCGTTCTTCCTTTGCGGTGTATGTATATAGGAAATTAAAATTTAAGGAGGAAAAAATTCGTATAACATTTCTCGATCCAATGTTTGTTCGCGTGTGGAAGTTTTAAATATTGGCAAATAAGAACTCTTCACTATTAGTTCGAATGCATCTCAATACAAGTGTAAATGTCTTCAGCAGATAGGGAAATATCATTGAATAGAATCAGATGGATTAATATTACCAACTTTCAGGAACTTCGTAATTTGAAGAGCCTTCAAGAAGGCAGGTCGTCATATTTAGTCATTCTTGAGTTGCAGTAGTAGTGTGATCTATTAACGTTTAAATTTAAATTCCAAAGAACATTTCAGTTCTACTTTTAAAAGCAGCTCCCTTACCTATCAGTTTTGAAGTCTAATATGTAGAGCCAGAAGTGGCAACAAATTAGGTAGTGTGCGAAGGTCTAATATCCTAGCCAACTCAGCTATATTCGACTGGGTTTTACTGGAATGGCCATACAAGATAACCGACTGATTAATTTCAGATTTTGTTTTATATAGTATTAATTCAATATGATTATTGGAAATAGTTCTCTAAAATTATACGAAATTTTATAACTGAAAAACAAAATACAAGAAATCCATCTAGAAACCAAAATTTTAGAATCATAAACTAATAATTTAATGTTTTAGAAAGTGTCTTTTAACAAATCAAGTAATTCGAGAATAAACATTCATTGAATATTTTGAGATAATTTTAAAAATCTTTCATAATGAAATCTGGCTTCTCTCTCATTTCCACATTTATCATTAAATCAAAACAATAATTGCAATATTTGGATAAAGTATACGAGTTGAAGGGACAATCGGATCAGCTTAAATAATTTGCACTGTAAATTAAAATAAACAACATTGCATTTGCAGGTTCCACCGAGATTTGAACTCGGGTCGCAGGATTCAGAGTCCTGAGTGCTAACCACTACACCATGGAACCGTTAGATACCGTTGTGTTTTGACGTTTTTCATTTAGCTTTGTGGCAAGGTTATTACCTGAAATTGTTCACTTTTTGTTTAATGCTTAAAGATTTAGAATCAAAAACTATCTCAGTACATACGAGTATAATAAACGAGTTTTAAGTTAGGTCAGGGGTTTCCTTAAACGGCTGCATTTTAACGTCTAAAATTTCTACTTTGCCATTTTAAAAGCCTCTGAAACGGAGTGTGATTACTAACTGTTTGCACAATTAAGTTAATGTAAAAACCTAAAATATCCTGAACGAATAAAATATTCTTCGTGAAATGATATGGTCTTTGTTTGAGGCTAATAGGCGTCAGTCCAATCAATTTATTCGCGATTGTACAGGTTGCCTTAGACAATAATCCATGCCAAATTTCGTGAAGACATCTTGTCAAATAAAAAAAATTTCCGTGTAAGGACTTTATTTTGATCAATTAGTTTGATCAACTTTACTAAATCCTCTAGTGGTCTGATATCGAATAAATGAGCAGCTGCTTTGCTAGAAAAAATTTCTGATCTGTATTTCAAAAACTGAGGGACTAGTTGGCATATATACAGGCAGACGCATAGATGAAAAGATCGACAGGAAATCAGACAGAGATGAATAAATCGACTGAACTCCTGACGACATCGACTGATGTTTCCAAGCTTCAGGGTATAAATGTAGTTTCGAGCGGGACACCGTCTTCTTTAATCTGAATTTTAATATCATACAGACCATCTATTTGAACCAAATTTTCGTCCATTATACCTGTTTTCCGTCTCATAATACTTGAAAAGTGGGTGCACTTGGGCTTTACCTACGACTACTAGAGCACCATTTCTCACAATTTTGGCGTATTTTCCTTTATAATAGTCTGCGAAAAGGTATTGGAATCAATTTTATTACAATTAATGGTTCTTAGATACATATGCCAACTTTTGAAAAACAATTCCGAATTTGATTCATATGTTCCGTGATGATCTCCATTTCCCGTTGAGGATTCATATGGTCAAGTCGTTTGGTTCTTTAGTGAGATATCTCAATTAAAATATGTGGGTGCATGTATTTTCTTTTTTCTTAATATAACTCATATCAAGAGCTAATGATTTCGGTCCATATGTTCCACTAGACACATATTGAACTTATGGTGAATATTTTGAATATTAAAAACTTGTAACGGGTGATTTTTTTGAGGTTAGGATTTTCATGCATTAGTATTTGACAGATCACGTGGGATTTCAGACATGGTGTCAAAGAGAAAGATGCTCAGTATGCTTTGACATTTCATCATGAATAGACTTACTAACGAGCAACGCTTGCAAATCATTGAATTTTATTACCAAAATCAGTGTTCGGTTCGAAATGTGTTTCGCGCGCGTGTTTTGTTCAGCGATGAGGCTCATTTCTGGTTGAATGGCTACGTAAATAAGCAAAATTGCCGCATTTGGGGTGAAGAGCAACCAGAAGCCGTTCAAGAACTGCCCATGCATCCCGAAAAATGCACTGTTTGGTGTGGTTTGTACGCTGGTGGAATCATTGGACCGTATTTTTTCAAAGATGCTGTTGGACGCAACGTTACGGTGAATGGCGATCGCTATCGTTCGATGCTAACAAACTTTTTGTTGCCAAAAATGGAAGAACTGAACTTGGTTGACATGTGGTTTCAACAAGATGGCGCTACATGCCACACAGCTCGCGATTCTATGGCCATTTTGAGGGAAAACTTCGGACAACAATTCATCTCAAGAAATGGACCCGTAAGTTGGCCACCAAGATCATGCGATTTAATGCCTTTAGACTATTTTTTGTGGGGCTACGTCAAGTCTAAAGTCTACAGAAATAAGCCAGCAACTATTCCAGCTTTGGAAGACAACATTTCCGAAGAAATTCGGGCTATTCCTGCCGAAATGCTCGAAAAAGTTGCCCAAAATTGGACTTTCCGAATGGACCACCTAAGACGCAGCCGCGGTCAACATTTAAATGAAATTATCTTCAAAAAGTAAATGTCATGAACCAATCTAACGTTTCAAATAAAGAACCGATGAGATTTTGCAAATTTTATGCGTTTTTTTTTTAAAAAAAGTTATCAAGCTCTTAAAAAATCACCCTTTATATATGGTTAACTATTAAATTCTCACTAGAGTATATTCGTTTTGGAGTAACTAATGTTCGATAGCGCTTGAACTTAGTTAAACCGTGCTTGCTTTATTTATTTTCATAACAATAAAATCGATTTTATATATATTTGCAATATTTTTTATTTATTTATTTTTATTTATTTTTTTATTATTTTAACAATTTCATATCAGGACATATTTGCTGTCAAATGAATATTCAAATGACAAACAAACAACAGCATACTTAAATCAAGACTAAAACTAATTAATATTTGCCAAAGTGCATTATCCGAAATCCATTATCCCTGGTCCATTAACAATCGAGCAATTAGTCCTCTAGTCCATCCGCCAACGTGTGTAGCTTTACTCTAAGTGAATTAATAATAGCATATATTGTGACCAGTGGGAAAATGCAACCGAGCCGAGTCGCCTCAGTACTCGTATAATCCTTTCTATAATTTCCGTATGAATTTCGCTAATCCCACAGCTCACTTACGCTCACTTACATAGGTACGTACCATAGTTGTAATTGTACGCATACACTCCACACACAATGACCGGAGAACTATGCACTACGATGCTGTTTAACCGTAGTATGGGTAGCCAGAGTAAGCGTAGGAGTAGGGTGAGGCATAGCCACCGTAGTAGAATTGTGGTACTGGTGCTGGTGCTGGCGCTGGATGAGGGCTGGCCACTGGCAGTGGTGCTGGACGTGCGACTGGTGATGGACCGGCGGCGGCGAAGGCGAAGAGGGCAGCGAAAAGGACAACGAACTGTAAGTGTCGGAGAAGAGGGTTATTAGTAATACTACTCGGTTGTACTAAGATAATTGTTCCACTCGCGGATTATTGAATTGTTAAGTGGCGCAGGATTAAATGCTTACGTAACACTGTTGTAATTTAAAGCAAAAGAAAAAAATAATAATACTATTAGCCAACTATTTACTTACAAGCTTGAACATTTTGTTAGTTAGTTGATTGCGTTTGGATTGCTCTTAGCAGAATGCTGGTTGTGTTGTGAATGTCTTTTGGCTTCAAATCACTGCTCTATTTATATGAACGATTTTACGAGCGCAATTGTGGGAGAACGCCGCATGAATATATACATATATTCGCACTTATATTGTATATGTAAATATAAGTTAGATTTGTAGAATAAGTAGTTATTTGAAATTACTGGCGTTTCATTAGCATTCAATTGGTGTATTTTTTGTTTGTTAATTTTTCTATAGATTTTCGGTTAAGAACTATTTTGAATTCTTTATGCGATTAGCAGAGTTCTTTTTGATGAGTGTGTGTTGGTTTTGTACTGATTTAATTTTTTTTTAATTTTATTTGTTGCGTAATTATTTTATTTTTATTTAATGGATATTTATAAATAAATTTTAGTTATTATTATTTAATAATAATGTTAACATATATTTTGTCCATAACTATATTTTGCATTGTCAAAAACTCCTCTCAATACAGCGTTGTATGATGCTTGCCAGTTTGCCTGCATTTAGCACCGTCTCAACGGATGCTATGCGGGTTTTGTTTGGTGCACCCCCTCTTGACGCTATTGTCATACAGCGTGTTGTTGCATTCAGTTTAGAAGGGGCTTGAGTGTATTATTGCTGCGGTATGACTGATGACGATGACGATGCGGAGATGTATCTAGGGAGTAGGAGGCTTCTAGATGATAGGGTCAGCTGTAAGTAGCAAGACCGTTGGGACAATGGTCCTAACGATCGAGTGACTTATGAGTACATTCGGGACGTTGGGTTTGTTGAGAGTTTACTGCTTACCTGGCATGGACCACTGAATGCATTTTTGTATCAGAGGCTCCTATCTTATAGTTGGGGTTGTTTTTGTGAGTCAGGGGTAGAGGACTGAGTGCATGTAGTTGCAGAATGCCCGATGTACTCGGATATTGCGGTACGGGGATTAGCTGGACTGATGGACATCGGAATGCCGAACAGTTAGGGTCGTTTAACTGAGAATTAAGGTTCTGGCACCACGGGAGTTCGTTCCAATCTGACCATGTGGATTGGCAACTGGAGGAGTATCGTAGTGATTGTAGTTAAAACTCGAATGTAGAAAGAACAGACTTTTTCTCAGTTGAATGTAGAGTTGCATTGCAACTGGGTACCGGACCCAAAGTACGGCAGAGGTTTTCGATGGGCCTCGAATCCAACCAAGGTGGTTAGTGTGTCCGTTCCACACTGTCAATTGGTACTGAAACTGCCTGTCATTTTCATGGCGCTGATCCATGGATTGATTTGATCCGCTGTGCTTTTGAGTGCCGCGGGGTAAGCCCATTGTCAGGAGGTACACACGTTAAACACACTGGACATTGTCTGGGTAAACAGTAGCTTGAGCAAAAATTTACATATAGTAATGAAACTTTGTTCCCATGTTCCTTAACAAAAAAGGTAGCCGGAGTTCGTAGATGGGTGCGCCCCATCATCCAGATTTGCACAGGACAAATCCTTTTAACACCTTTTACGACAGTGTGAAAATAGCCGAAATCGTATGATAACCCTGTCCACTGCCATATAGCACAATTTTAAATTCCATATGATTATTTCTACACAATTTCTAGTACAACAAATCAAGCACCAATGAATATACTATATTCGGATAAAACTTTGCACATACATACATTATCTTTGAGGTTGGCCTTCTCGAGTCAAAAAGTTGTCGAAATTGGACCATAATTGCCTAAGCCCCCACCTACCAAATATGTGAATTCCATATGGCCCCCAACAATTTCTGATATATATATTTGCCTGGATGTTATATATAGAATATATTGTATGTATGTTTGAATATTTATATATATGAAATGAAATATGAAATACGAATATGAGGTTTAGAAATGGATGCAATCGAAGGTAACGTTTTTTTCATTTTTTATATTTATTTAATTTTTATTCATAAACTTTCGTTTATTTACTTCCTTTGTACGGCTTCCATTAGGCCGCCAAAAATATTTTTTACGAAATTCTTTAAAAAACTAGGAAAAATATTCTCTGCTGATAAATCACTAAATATAATACATATAGTAAAAAGAAAACAGCACTGTATAAAATCTTCGCTGTTGACCTTCATTCACATTCGCCATGGCTCTGCCGGCTGTTTGAGCAATCAGCGTTCATTATTGCGTATTATCCCGCACCTTCTTCTATACACTCTTCTACACTTAAGAACAATATTTACAAAAATAAAAATATAAATAAACTTTTAACTTTATTTACCTTTCTATACACGTAATCAACCACCCACACTCTATACATAAGCCACAGCCAAACAAAAATCGGAGAAATAAAATTTTAGAACCAAAACAAAAAGGAAAGAAAAGCAAAAGTGGAAAAAGTACGCCGCATGCATTACAATTGCAAAGGGGCTTAGAAATTGGTAAAGTTCAGTGGATAAAAATTTCAGTATATGTATATGTACATATCGTAGGTACATATATATACAAATGTTTGTATATGTTGTATTGTATATGGCTTAATAAGCTGCAAAAAGTATTCGAATATTTATAATTCCATACAGCTGCCTGCTTTCTGAATGAAATTCTAATTGTCATTTAATGAGTTAGCCGCTAAATAAATAAACTGTCAGTTTTTGTATGAAATGCTAAGAAGTTGACAAAAAATATAATGAAAATAACTCAGAAACCTAATGAAGACTATTTATTTTAAAAATAAACCAAAAGCAAATGCTCTAAATTTAAATTTTTAAGTATACATATATTTATATTTTTTTGTAATACATACATATTTCTAAATAAAAATTACGTTATCTGTATCACCCAAACTCATTGGCGTGCTAGTCATGACTTCTAAATGCTTGCGTAGCTAATTTTTTATGTCACTAAAAATTCTAAAATATCTCATTTTGCATTCGAATTACTTTTGGAACATCAAACGTTATTTATATGAACTGCTGGAAATACCAGCTGGTCTCAAGCCTAGACATATCCGGCATTAAATGATATATTGCTCGAAAATCAAACGATTATTTGATTTTTAAAAAAGTTTTTGAGTCATCAACTATTCTGATAACGAGTTTTTTTAGTCATTTTGGAATAGTTAACATATAATCTTGGTAAAAGCAACAAAATTGTTCATGTCAATTTTTATTGTACTTTTTTTGCTTGTACTATATACATTAATTAAAATTATTAAAATTTGGTAAAGTGTTACACATGAGCTATCCGATTCCCTTTCTTTTTAATTTGATGATAGTTGTCAGAAAGTTTTCCAGTGAAATCTGTTAACTCAGGATGCGGAAACTTGAACTGCTGCCGACTTCACAGTATGAACCGGTTTTTAGTATGAACTATAGGCTTTCTCCAATTTGCTACCCAACAATAAACACTAAATTTGCAACCTTCCAGTTAAACCGTTTGAAATTATAAAAAACGATACAAATAATTATTTTCTTCCAGCATTTCTCACTTCTTAAAGGAAATTGAGAACATTTCTGGAAGATTTAGATATTTTTCCTACGCCTACATATGCCCAAAAAATAAGGTGACATTGTATTTATTTTGAAAATTCTTTATTTATTCTTCCAATCAATTTCATCCCCTTCAAAGTAATCCCCTCCCGATGCAATGCACTTACGCCAACGGATTTTCCAATCTTCGAAACACTGGTTGTAGTCACTGGGATGGGTTCCGGGATGGCCTTCAGTTCCGTCTTCGCCGCGACTTGAATCTCCTCTATCGTATAAAAACGGTGTCCCCGGAGCGGTATTTTGAGCTTGGTGAACAGCCAGAAGTCGCACGGCGCCAGATGAGGTGAATACGGTGGTTGCGGAACGATATGGGTTGAGTCTTTGACGAAATGATCACGAATTTTTTCTAAAAAATTCAATGTTTTCGGTACCAGTCGAGATTTGACGCGCTTGAGGCCCAAAACATCCTTCAAAATAATATTGGCTGAGCCTTTCGATATGCCAACTTCATCAACAAGGTCTCTAATTGTTAATCGACGGGTTTTCAACACCAAATCTTTGATTTGTTGAACGTGAGCTTCGTCGGTTGAGGTTGATGGTCGCCCTGGACGCTCTTCGTCTTCGACACGTTCACGGCCGGCTTGGAACTCACCGTACCACTTGTAAACATTTTTTTAGACATAGCCTCATCACCAAAGGCTTTCTGCACCACCCTCAACGTATCCGCAGCAGAAAATTGATTCCGTGAACGAAATTGAATGCAAATTGCTCAACAAATTTCAACATCGCAAAACGAAAAACTCACTTTTAGCAGCTCACAAAACGACACGTATCTCAAACACTAATGAATATTTTGACATGAAGTTGCCATAAGTGAAAGAATCGTTTCTGGCCATTCCCAAGTGAATGGAGCTCAGAGAACTTTCCTCACTTTCTCGGTTTGAGGAATATTTTGCCAACATACCGTTACGGGAAACCTGTACCTCAGGCTCTATTTCAAATAATGATCACATTGAATATTCTCAGTTGCACTTTTTGGTTTATTATTCAACTACTCTAAGGCGTCTTCCAAAGTTAAGTTTTGGCGCTACAAAATCATTGACAGCTTTATGAAACCTATCTGGAAACACAAAAAGGAAAGTTCTCAGTGGAATTTACCACTTTTCAGTCTTCCTGTTACTTTTTGCATTTAGCCTTTGAAATCACTGAGATTTGAGTATTCTACCTCTGTAGAATGAGGTCCAATGAGCATAAGGCTCGTGGATTTTTATTAGACAATAGATGGCTGTAGCTCATACAATTGTATAACGACATGATAATGAGGAACCAAAATAACTGAATCGGTCGACTCAAACCTTCCCAATCTTGAATATGCATTTTTTAATCTTCCATGACTGGGATATTTATTCTATTACTTTTTTGTTAACAAAGTTTTAGAAATGCGCTCGTTAGGGTTCTGATTTCTGATGAAAGCTGACTATTTGGAGACAAAATTTCAATTTTCTGCATACATATTTTGCCATTTGCATAATATAAATGCATACATATGTATATCAGCCCTTTTCAAGAGTAGACCTATAAGTGATCAGTGGACAACTCTTACACTTCTTTTTCTAAAAATCTGCGTCTCAACAACACCATGTTGAGTTTGGCCTTCCGCTAATATTATTTTCTAGTAACCAAAACGCTCAGTCTAAACTTTCGTCTGCTTTTCAGTATCTTCATGTATGACCCTAACATAAAATGCAGCACTGTAAAAATTTAAAAAATATGATAACAATATAAAATATTCTTAGTTTGAAAAAAAAAGAACGAAGTCACACTTATTGCGCCGTTAAAATTTAAAAAGTAAGAACCAGTTTCTTCACAATTAGCGCTTATAAATAGGTAATCATATCTCAACACTTATTTATAACTGATACACTTTTTCAATCGCAGTCCCAAAAAAAATGTGTCAAATATATAACAATGATATGACAGATTTTGTTTAGGAATTATTGTCACGACAAGCAGTTATGATGGACAATGCGCTTGCGCATTGTTGAGCACAGCTGTCACCCAGCACTGACGGCAGAACGAAAGGGAAGCCTTAAGGGGATTATGAAGAGCACTAAATACCTGCTTTATTCCCGGAGATACGCTGATAATTGCACAAAAATGGGATGAAGTAATAAAAAGCATAAGCTTTGATGTGAATATATAAATATTGAGTCCCAAACAAAAATAAAATATTACGTCTTCTAGCCCTGGGTAATAACTACGGCAGGCGACGCGTTTAGAATTTCAAATTTAATAACAATAAATTTTTCAATAGAAATTTCAAAAAGTAAAAAAAAGAAGCAAACACTGCGAAAGTTTGGAGCACTATGTGAAATGCTCAGCAGGCCTCAGCAGACGGCGGGTGTGGAAGCCAAGCTTAAATTGTTGTCGCGCTACGCTCATTTCCCTGCTAACGTTCTGTCATTGCTCATAATGAAGTAGCCAAGTTCTAAATGCTTATTATCATTATATTTTTTTGCATATTAAAATATTGTTATTGCTTTCGTGTTGGTGTGTTGGTAAAGAAATGCCGAATCGGGTGTTCGATGACGAAATGTCAGACAGAATTATTTTTCAATTGAAATCTCTACTCAGAGTACGCGACTATAGCGCTCAAGTCACTTAAGTTTAACATTCCACTTGCAGTTCTCACACTTGTAATAACTCAAAACAAAAGCACTACCAAAATGATGAAATTGGTAAGTTTGGTACTGGAGGAGCACAGCCTTTCTAATATTTAAATAAATTATCCTTGGCTTCATCTTACAGTTGCTTCTCGTTATTGCCGCTCTCTTCGCTGTGGCTATGGCTGTACCCGCGCCAGTGGCTGGTCCCAACCCTGAGCCCAACCCACAGTTCGTGTATGGTGCTTACCCATATGCGTCATACGCATCATACCCATATGTCTACTATGGTTAGATGTAAACGGAACTATCGATTTGCTTCTCCTTCTATGTATTTTTGACTCGGTGATGGCATTGGTTCAATGATTTTTCTATGAAACGCGATTGTGTTTTAAATGTTTGTCTTCGGTGTGTGGCTTGACATATACATATATCTTGTTTTCTGTTTACAATTTTAAATAAATTTTATTACATTTTTTTATAAAATAAATGTTGTTTTTTTGTATTTTCAAATTTTCGAATGTGATTTTTTGAAACTAAAAACTTTTATTTGTTGCATAAAATTGTTATATATAAGTGTCTTTTGATGCTAATCAGATCGAATAAACCGATGAATTGTTTATGGCCTGAGGCTAATTGCATTTTCCACATTCCATTCTAATCTGTAATCCATTTCGAGGTTCCCTGATTTTTTAAAGAAAAAAAATATATATATCAGATTTGATGGGAAATGTTTATTATTATTTGAAAGATCATTTATTTTCGAAGATTATTATCTTTTTCAAATGTAGGTCGCGGCTACGATTCAGACGGTCTATCCCTTGAGTTCAATTTGCGATAACGCGTTCGAGCATTTTTGCTAGTAACTGGCGAACGACACGCTTGATGTTTTGGGTCAAAGCCTGAATCGAAGCGGAATTGTCGGCATAGACTTTAGACTTTACATATCCCTACAGGAAAAGCTCTAACTGTGTGATATCACACAATCTTGATGGTCAATCGACCGGCTAAAAACGTGAAATTATTTGTTCACCGAAGTGTTTTCTCAATAAATCCATTGATTGATTAGATGTGTGGAAAGTGGCGCCGTCTTATTGAAACCAACTGTCGTTGATATCACGAGCTTCAATTTCAGGTATCCAATAGTCGGTTATCATGACGGGATAACGGACGCCATGAACAGTTACGTTCGCACCGACATCAATTCTGAAGAAGTCCCCGTCCCATAAACCACACCAAATTGTTATCTTTTAAGGATGAAATGGCAGATCCTGCATCTCTTCAGGTTGCTCTTCGTCCCAAATGCGGCAATATTGAATGTTTATATACCCATTGAGACAGAAATGGGGCTCAGCGCTGAACAAAATATGGCTCGAAAAGTCATATTCTCTTAGCACTTTTTAAGAGTCCATAGAACGAAGCGATGTCGCTTAGAAACTACTGTATTTTTTACGCTTTCAATCGAAGATCTCGACCTAAAATGCAGTCGTTGCATACGTCAGTCCGAGTTGCCGCGAACGGCCCCGAATCGACACTCCACGGTCTTCGTGTACACTCACAGCTACGGCTGCTATAGTTTCTTCACTGCATGCTGGACGTGATCTATTCGCTCCAATATTATCCAATAATGAATATTGGGTCTGAAGATGGGTGATGGTTTTGCGAATAATACGCACAGTAAGCCGATTATGTTGCCCATAAATTGAGCGAAGCATTCTTAAACTTATAACCCCTCTTTGAGATTTCCAAGTAAGACTAGGTTCTGCGGCTAACATATCTGTTCAGATAGTTCTTTCTACGGTTTTTGAATTCATTTATAGCTTAAGGAGCGAATATCGCAACTCGCCTTGAAATTTTCAGAAAATGTCAAAATTGTGTCACTTCACAATGAAAATTGATATAGAGTAATCTTAAAAAGTGCCGTGACAAATAAATATATTTTTTTTGGTATTTTTATGATTTTAGTTTATTTTATGAAACAAAATTTTGTCATTTTTGTGTACTTGTTTTCGTAACACGTTTAAGAATAAGTCCCTAAATAAATTAGGTAAACTTCCACGTATTCATTGAATATATGAAAACAGTTAAATTCCATCCAACGCAATGCATATGAACACCAACTCCATACCGCCGATGAGCGACACCATTCGGGAGCTTTGTGCGAAATTACTGAAAGAGCGTCAACGTCGCGATACGTCGGCGGGACAGAAAAAGAAACGCACCGTACGCAGCGCAATCATAACGGACGACGCACCACCGCTCATTATCAAAAGTCTCGTGGACGTACAACCGCCAACGCGAAACGATACTGAGCATACGAACAGTAGTCGACGTGTTGAGACCTCATTGGATCACATCATACAGCAGCTGCAACGCGGCAAATGGCCATCGGATGTGGTGGTGCTCATCACGCCCGCCAGTAAACACAATAATCTCTACAAATTGCATGTTATCGATCGCAACAATGAGGGACACCTCGGTATGACAAGTATCACCAAGCAGGAGTTGGCTGAATTGCGGGCAAGTAATGTTTTCGAGAAATACGCAACAATTGTGGGTAACAAATATATCGACTTGAAGACGGTCACACTGAATTCGGCCATCATAGCGAATATTATGAAGAATCTGAATGGTGATTGTTGCCAGCAACCGATTTGTGAGCTGCCATTGGCGGTGCCTTTGCCGCAGCATGAAACTAAAGAGCTGGTTGCGCGTAAAAGTAGCTCGGACGTTGAGCTAGACTTAGATGAACCAAAGGCACCACGCGGACGTCGTCGCGGCACGCAATCACGTGACGTCAGCCAATATCATGCAGAGAGTGGCGTACATCTAATGACACTAATCGAACGCATAAATGATGCCATAGAACCTTCTCATACAGATCTACACAATTTCTTCGATCTCGCTGAAACATACAAATTCAAAATCTATATACGTCCAGAGCTATGCTGGAAGCCACCACCACAAGCACCGGCGTTACAGAAAGAAAACGATACCGATTTCGTGCGTTTTAATGTCGAGTGTTTCATGCTCTTCGATAATTATGTTTGCACCATTGCGCTTAACTCATTACAGTTACATCGACAGTTGAAATTGCATCCAGCGATCTTGCCGCGTGTGCACGTGATCGAAGATGTCTGTGAAATTACGCCACTGCCCAAGTGGTTGGTTGCGCTTTTGCGCACACTGGCGGAATGGTTTGGACTTGAGATGTTTTATGATGCTTTTGGAGAATTTGTTTTCGACTTATGTAAGCAGATCACTTGACGCGAGCCGATTAGGAAGGAATGTTTAGAGACGGGTGTAAAATTAACTATTAAATGATCTAATAAATCTATAACAAAAACAAAATATATTTATTATTATATAAATTTGTAGAAATTCGTCTACATAATAGCCTTATGAGTTATAATGGTTAAGATATAGCCCATCTTAAAAGATGATCTCTCTCATAAATCTATGAGACCCCTATTTCCAGTATGATAAAACAACAACTTTTAATTTTTTTAGCTGAAGGAAGTGCTAATATAAAGTAACCGATCTAAACATTTTCATCATACAGGCTTCAATTGTTTTTCGGAAAAGCAGTTTTTGTGACTTTTGTGGTACCTAAAAGAAAAGATCCTACAACATTTCTTAGATTCTCCAGCGAATCTAGAGCTATTTTTTGTTCATTGACAATCTCTTACGTCTACGTTTTCAAAATATCGACAGTTCGGTGGATATACATAGCTTTAACTTTAATGAAAGATTTCGGCAGTCTTACCTTCGGGGAACCTGGATACATAGCCGACACTGACATTGACCGTCTGAACTAATTTGCCTTTGGCTCGAGACGCTTTGTCGCTTTAATATATTTTATAGGAGCTTCGGAATGGACCGCTGTTCTAAGCTGTTCAAGTGAGATTCCTGATGGAATCGGCTTAACTCTTCCAAATATTTTACTCTGTCCGTGAATTGTCGATACTTTTATCAAATTCTTAGACAATTTTCCAACACTTTTTCTTTATTATCCAAGATCTCGGCAGTCATCGGGGAACCTGGAGACATAGCCGACAATGACGTTGACTATCCGAACAAATTTGTGATAAGCTCGAAATGCTTTGTCTATTTGTAATGGTCATGAGGTAACACCACGGACCGCCGTTCTAAGCTGTCCAATTGAGATCCCTGTTAGGATCGATTAACTCTTCCAAATACTATCTTTTGTCTGTGAGTCCTCGATCCTTTGGTTAAATCCTTAGACATCTTCCAACAGTCTTCCTGTTTTACTTTTCGTTCTTCGAACCAGTCGAACATCTTTCCAGAATATAAACAAAGGAAAAGTACTATAGTGGCCTCTTTATCCAATTTTACCGAACGCAATTGATGATGTCAAAAGTTCTTTCTTGTATCAGTAAAACGACTTTTGGTAAGATTGGTATCTTACTGGAAGTAGCCATTTCAAACAACTATAACTCATTGATTTCCATTTGATGTATGTCTCCAAACTATAAACATCTATAGCAATAAAAATTTAATTTTGTTTTTTGCAAATTCAATCTTTTTTATTAACAAAATACTAAAACGAAACAAAAAGTTAAAAATCAAAACAAGCGACACCCTTAATTTATAACACTGTTGTTGTCCAAATATGAAATTGTTATTGTGGGAAATCATTACACCATAGTCACAGCCGAGTTCAGAAAACGTAATAGAATATCTCATCAATATCTCAAAGGACTACCAGTTTTATTAACCATAGTACACATAAGGATATGAGGCCACAGCTGGGTACGAGCCATATACGTATTGTGGGTTGGGCTCAGGGTTGGGACCAGCCACTGGTGAGGGTACAGCCATTGCAACAGCGAAGAGAGCGGCAATAACGAGGATCAACTGTGGGATTAATAGATACATATATATTTTAATTAAATATTAGAAAGGTTGTCCTCCTCCAATTTCAAACTTACCAATTTCATCATTTTGATAGTGGTTTTTGTTTTGAGTTATTATAAGTGCGAGAACTGCAAGTGGAATGTTGACTGCGCATGCCCAAAAGGCTATTTATACCAAATTAGCAATATCCATTCTTATATGTACATGTATATAAGTACATACACATAAACTGTCTGACATTTCGTCATCGTCTCTAAATTTGGCACTTTTATTTCAAAGCACAGGCAGTCACAACAACAAAAGTGGTCAAAAATAATAATAATAACAATATCAATTAAATCGACCGCAATTGCTTCGCGAATTCGAAATTTCATTATCAGCAATGACATAACAATACACGAATAAGACGCAGTAGCGCCAAACAGTTAAGCTTCTTCGTTACCCCACGGCTGATTTTGTGAGTAGCTCTCCAGCGTGTGGCGAGAATACTTTCGTTCTTTTTACTTGACTTTTTCTAATTTCATATGCTACGTGCGGTGCGTCTCGTAAGGAGTTCTAAATTTATACAAATACAAATTTACATATGTATATATGTACCTATGAGTATTCGGTTAAAAATAAAAGAGTACTTATATATGTACATATATAATAAAAACTATAGAATATGCTAATAACTAGTGACCATTTTAAAATCATTACTTTATGGAGTTTATTTTGATTCACTATTCAATGTAATCATAGAATGAGTTTTAGCGGTTTTTCTAGGGGAGAATTTGTTACTTAGTTCATAGTTTCCAAGGTCGTTGTTTTGGATACATACCATGACTATAAAGAATTTCAGTTAAGTTCACAGTACGTCTTTCGACACATGAACCAATGAACTCAAATACTCATGATATTGGTCTTTTCGTATTTCTAATCAAATTTCAACTTATTATTATGTTTTTTTTTATTTATAATAAACTTTAATGAACCAAATACCTAAATACCATTTTGGTCGACCACCTTTTACCATTTTTCCGCTAGAGATATTACTCCATCAGTGTAAAACTTTTCTGGTTTCTCGGCGAGAAACTGCGAAAAGTAATTTTCACAGGCTTCATTTGAAGCCGACTTTACACCACTAAGGGAGTTCTGTATTGACCGAAACAAATAGTAGTCCGATGGTGCAAGGTCAGGGCTATATGGCGGATGCATCAAAACTTCTCATCCAAGCCCTCCCAGTTTTTGCCAAGTCATCAAAGGTGTGTGTGGTCTAGCGTTGTCCTGATGGAAGACGATGCCCTTTCTTTTGATCAGTTCTGGTCGTTTTTTTGGATTGCTTGCTTCAATCTCATCAGTTGTTGACAGTAAAATGTAGAATCAATCGTTCGACCAGGCTGGAGTAGCTCATAGTGGAGGATTCCTTTCCAATCCCACCAAACACTCAGCATAACCTTTCGAGGCGTCAATCCTGGCTTTGCGATCATTTGTCGAGCTTCACCATGCTTGGACTATGATCTTTTTCGCACGTGTGTATGAATAATTTAGAAATATCCAAAGTGTTCAAGTATGAATTTTTTATAAATTCTTCCTTATATTTTTCTCAGTGCTTACACTTGTTTTGAATACCAATCAAATCGACTATTCTCAAAAATTCCAGTTTAGCTTGATGGTTGATATGAAAGACTGATAAAATACTTTGAAATAATCAGCAGCATTGAAATTGCACATACAAAAGTAACAGACTCAAAAACAAAAACTCGGAGTTTCCAGTAATTGTTATTATGTTTTTTCATATGGAAGCGCAAGATTCTTCAAAACAGCCTTCTCCAACAACTTAACTTAGAACTTGGACGAAAGAAAGAAAAAAACTGAATTTCTGACAGAAAATTTTACAAAAAAAGTTAAAATTTCGCGACCTTTTTATCCAATAATTGTAATCCACAAAAAATCCTTCGTCCAAGTCTTTAAGAATTGTATGTCAAAGACCTGTCTAAAATTTCATGAAGACCAGTTGAGCAGAGAAATCTTGCCAACCGACTTCAAAAACACATTTTCGAGAAAAGTGCGTTTAAGAACGGTGCACTTAGCCTAGTTAGCCTCCAGCGCATAAGTTCTCAAGGCTGTATCTCCGAAACTATTACCCGCATCAACTTAACAATTTATGACAATATTCTAGAGATGTTGTGGAATTTAACAAGATAATAAGAAAAGTGGATTTTGTGAAACCCGTAAACCCATGTAACCCCTTAAGTTATTTAATAATATTAATAGATCCCATCATAAGTAGGCTAATAATGCTTTACTTGATTAATAGTGACCTTTGAAGCGTTTCAGGTAGTAGCAAAAGTGTCTAGATCGCTTTGTGTTAGAAGAATACTGATATTTTATATTGATAGATTCGCGTATTCGGACCATTGTTTTGCGATGTTAACCCTATTATTCAATAGGTTTTAGTCAAAAATTCTTATGCGCTCTTAGAGTTCGGAAACGGTGTAATTTAACAACATGTTTCATATTGACAACAGCATGTCCATACAGCCTTCCAAAGGATGTTGAAAGCCGCTTTAACATTCATATTGATATTTTGCATATGTGTGTATATGTACTTAGTACAAAATATCCAAAATTTATGTTCCACTTGAATCAATAAAATATGATAAAAGGTCGAAATGTCAAGTGGCTGCAAATGAGCTTATATTTACAGCAAAGCACGAAAGCTTATTAGTAATAGCACACATAGCTGTATAAATGCACAATATACATATACCATATATAGACATACATATGTGTACATATGTATATGTACCTTTATACATATATGGATATGC
Source organism: Bactrocera dorsalis (assembly GCF_023373825.1). Taxonomy (NCBI): domain Eukaryota; kingdom Metazoa; phylum Arthropoda; class Insecta; order Diptera; family Tephritidae; genus Bactrocera; species Bactrocera dorsalis. Next base: position 98,000,806 of record NC_064303.1, read on the forward strand.
ATACGATGTATTAATTTAAATTACTAATTAGAAATTACCCCGAATATTTAGATGCGATTTCATATATCAAAATCTCACAGATGAATCCATACAGTTACGTAGATACTATGTATGTGTGAGTGGAAAATGTTGAAATTTGCATTTTTGGCATTTGCCTAACCATACTTTTAATCCACACATGAAATGAAATGATTATAAATGTGCTAAATGGCGTTGCTCGTTTTGCGTCAGGATTTTTGGGTGCAAGAATGAATATATTAAATGCGATGGTATTTTGAGTATTTTTAAATCGCTATAAATAAATGGTAGCGATTTTAGGAGGAGCTATTAATTTGTATTATTATTTTAAGATTGGTTTCTTAAAGGCTTTTTGCACCATTTGGTCCTTTAGTTATATATGGTTTTAAGCTTTACAAAATAACTATTTCTATATACTTAAAGGAATATTTTGATATACATATTTTCTAGTGAGTTTCCGAATTGTTTACATTTTGTCCTCCTTTGCTGTTGTGATTCCGGTCTTTTCCATGGATGAAACTAGAAGATATTCTCCGCACAATAACTTTCAATCGAAATACTTAAATTAATTTTTAAAAAAAGTTCAAAACAAGATTTTTTATCAGATCAAAACCTTGATAGATTGAATTATATACAGAACAGGCATAACAAATTACAGAACGATCGGATTATTTGTCTTCGAGTTAGCACTGCAGCAAATTTGAAAAATACTGTCGGGCGGATTGAACTGAGCGGCAAGTCTTCAAATGGCTGCAGCTCAGAAAATATTTAAGTTATCAATTTTAGAATTTAGTATGTTATTTTTTAAGGTATAAACTACCAAAATATGAAAAAAACACAAAAAACGATTTTTTTGAAAACTTGACACTAGATGTGCCCCTTAATATAGGAGTCGATTTTCGAAAAACGTTTAGCTACTAAAGGAGGTATAATGATCCTCAGAACTGCACCTTGCATCTTTTCATACAAAGTCTATAAAAACTGGTCTGCTTCAAACTTGCTTTTATGTTCATAATTAAACCAAATGAAACCTTGCATAATTTATTATTTATTTAAAATTGCAATATTTCATTTAACAGATATCGAGATATGTATATCGAAGATCTGTGACACATTGAACTTAGCGTTTCTGTTTCTAAACACGTAAATGGATTCTTATTTAATGCCTATACGGCATTACACTATAAACGGACTCTTTGTTTAAGCCATCTAGAATTTTCAAAGAATCATTTGAGAGAGACCCAAGCTCATTGTGCATTCTGCAACTCACTGAATTTGATAAATTATACGATTATTCCACTCCAATCTACAGGGTTTGTCCGGACAGTAATAGGACTGACTGTACGCTATTAAATTCTGTGTGGAATTCGGTAAATCTGCGACAGAGACGTTTGATATGACCAAGCGGGCTTACCCAGATATTGCTTTAACAAGAAGTGGTGTGGTCTTTGGAGGGCCGGAAAGAGGTCGCTGATGAAGACCAGAAGAATGAGCAAATCCAAAGTGAAAACCATGCTCATTGTCTTTTTTGACATCAAAGGCATCGTCCACCATAAATTTGTTACTCCTGGATAAACCGTCAACACAAGTTTTCGTGGAAGTCTTCAAGAGACTTAAACTAAGGGCCCATTGGGTCCGACCAATTGGAAGTTGCACCACGACGACTCCACGGCACACATCACCTTTCTTGTGAACAGCAATTTTCAAAGGTTACTGGACCTAACCAAGGCTGGCATTCCAAGCCCTACAGCCTAGATGTAGCCCCCCAGACTTTTTTGTTTCCCCAGACTTTTTCGTTTCCTTGCCTGAAAAGGCCGATGGCTCTCAAGGCTATTCCGGAGAATGCCTTCTCTGCCGCCTTCAATGCTTGAAAATCTTAATCGACGCAGAAGGAGCCTATTTTGTAAGTTCTTAAATAATTTTAACGATTGGTTCAATAATTCTTATAAATCATATTACTTTCCGAATAAACTCTGTATACCGTCTATTCCGCCTCAACTGGTTCAAGGCTATGTATTCGCTAAGGAAATGTTCTAACATCTCATCATTCTACACACACGCTCTGCATTATGTCCATTCCAATTTAATATAATATAATGCCATCTTACTTATAAGTAGGAAAAAGCTTTCTGGTCTTTCCTATACTACTTTTCTAGAATGCTCAATATTATAAGTATTCCAAGGCCTGAGGCGTCTTGCTAGAGTCCAATGCTTCAAGTAACCTTTGAAGGAGCTGAATGGTCTACGGCAGCATAAGATAATTGTTTTCCCTATTACCTCCGACCAACTGTCTGCCATTTCATTTCCACCTATTCTTACATGACTGGGTACTATGATGGTTTTTGACCAGTTTTCCATTGAAAATCTAATAACCTTAATAACCATACACAGTAAGAGGTCCACAGATACTCGAGAATTATGGTATACTACTGCTATGAAATTGAATTGAATTTTTAAATTTAAAAATTTAATGTTTTTCGAATCGGTAAATTTTCTGTAAGTTGGTAGTACTGTTAGTGACATCTGTCCCGAAATAGATATTAATTTTTCTTTATTTCTTTGAATAGCTTGCGAAATAACAACTTTTTGAAGGCTCTAGACTGACATAACTTCTTATGGAGACCATCTTCAGAACCTATTTATGAAATTGGCGATTAAAGATTTGGGTATTTCTGTGATTATTTCTATGAGAGCTTAAGATATGCATATATCGCTCATTTGCTGCAAGACCGGCATAAATCAAAAAACGTGATTTTGGAGTTAATGCTGCAGAATTGTTCGTTATATCATGCTTCATGTTGAGTGAAAAATTCATATGAATACCTCTTATATGCTCCGCTTGAGAAGAGGTGTAAGGTTGGAGTCATCGTGTAAGGTTGTAGTAAGTTGAAAACTTTAAACGCGTTTTCTGGCGAATCGATTTTTTTGACTTACGCCGGTCTTGAAGCAAATGAGCGATATATGTAATAGAAAAATATTATTGGTAGTTGTACTCGTGGTTGTAACTCATTTTAAAGCTTTCCAAAACAAAAGGTGAGGAAAAGAGTACAACTTTAAAAAGCTAAAAAAGGACTATATTGTAGAGTTCAAGCTCAGCCAAGGTGTTTTATAATAAAGCTTCGCAGGATTTGTGGTAACAAAATAGGATATTCCATTATAAAACTTTCAAAAAGAAGCTTTTGCGAAATACAATCCAACGGTTTATAGCCAAACCTTGAAATTATGGCTATAAAACGTTATCTAATTGCACATACATTCCATTTTAGTTTATCTTTATAGAAATACTAACTGTTATACGCCTTCTATAACATTATCCTTGCCATAAACCAGGAAGCTTTTGAATTTCAACAATGCTAGAAATCTCACGCTCAGAGCATTTTAAGCGCACACACTACAACTCTCCCTTACATTGTGCTCAGCGCCCACACGCTCGTACGCATATTCTGTATGCCTTAGGCAACATGTTGCCAGCAACATGCTACGACACCAGACGTTCTCACACCGGCAGGTTCGTGAACTGGCGCCACATGACATCACTTCGAGACTCGTTGACGCGGAGCACACTGGCGTCGTGCAACATGCTCGACACGATGCTGATGATGCCACCACACAAACACTTACACACATACGCGACCACGCATACGCCCATACCCGAATGGATGGCGGTGGCATAAAGTGTGTCAACATGTTTAACGAGCTGCATGAACTACATTTCATTTGTTCAAAATAAAGGATACGACAGGATGCGAAGTAACTTCAGTGCAATTTCTGATACAGCCGAGATTTGAACGCGCTCTACTGACAGCGAATGCCACAACGGTAAAACGGATAACGGCAATTGTATCATATACGCATACGATATGTGTGTGTGTGTGCTTTAGTTGGGCTGTCAGTGCGTTGACAGCGTGTTGGTAGCGGTGCATTGACGCTCTTATTTAATTTTCGTTTCGGTTATTCAACTGCACCGCATTTGTTATTGTCGGCGCACTTTGGAGCATCGTGCTGCCGAATCGCTTTGCCGCTCGTGCGAATCCTTCGCCGCTTGTTGTGTCATATGAAGTAAAAATCTCAATTCGTGCGTGTTGGTCGTTGATGGCCATCAACAACATTCGCATCCTTGGTTTGGTGGCTTTGCCGTTTGCTTGGCAGCAGGAACAATTCAGTCATCATTGTGCAGTGGCGGCGTTTTGACGCGTTCTCCTCTTCTTCTGCTGCTTCGCACTAACCAATACTTGTCGTCCAATACAACAAAAGCTCTCGAAGGCTAATACGAGTTAACGAGTGTGCAGTGGCAAAGCCGTAAAAGGATAATCGGTTGAAAATTCAAAGATTCGCAGGCAAAAAAAAAACACAAAATTGTGAAGCAGCGAAATTTGAAATACTTGCGCCAGTGTACGTCGCCTGCTGGTCGTTCGTACTGAAACGGGTATTCGTGCGTGTGCGTGCCCGCGAGTGTATGCTTTGTTTTGTGGCTGCTGACTACTAACGAACTCGTTTATAACAGGAAATTCATGTTTCAAGGATAGGTTGGCGGCAATTTTGAAAATGTTGTCATCGGTGGCGGCATGCCGCTGTGGGCGTTGTTGCTGCCAGTCTGACCTGCAGCACGCATTTTTTTTGCTGTTGGCGTTGGTGAACCTTGTGTGGTTGTAGTGTGTGTGCAGCTTGGCCACTTGGTGATGAACGGTGTCTTCTTTGCGTTTTTTTTCTTGGCTAGCACTATCTTCTTGGCAATTATATGTCGGCTTGGCAAAAGCTTCCGAATGATGTCATGCGTGTGATAGTGCGTAGCTGCGCAAAATATTTATTGTATTGTAAAATTGTATGTTTAAAGCATAGCAAATTACCTATGTGTATGCGAATGACAACAGCAGTGCTTATAAATTAATATATGCAAATGTGTGTGAATAATGATAAAAACTATTAAAAGTGAGTTGAATATACATACAAACCAGGTATGCGAGTAAAAAATTACAAAAATAAAAATAAGCAATTTGAAGTCAAAGAAAAAAGTGCAAACATAAAAATTGGTTAGAACGAAATAAAAATTAACAAAAAAAAAAACAAAATAGTGAAATCTAATTATTTTTAATAATATGTTATGGGTAAAATGATATGGAAAATAAAAGCAATTGAGATATAAACTATATAACAAATTAAAATATAATAATATAAAACAAGAAAAAATTTTTAAATAAAATAGGTATTGAAAAAAAAAATTAAAAAAAACGAAATAAAATAAAGTAAAAAAAAAATAAAATAAATTAACGTAAATTAAATAAAAATAATGTATAATGAAATATAGTAAAGTAAAATTAAAAAAAAATTGAAAAAAAAATAAAAAAAAAATAATATTAAATAAAGTAAAATATAATAAAAATTAAATGAAATAAAAAAATAAAATAAAAAATAAAATAAAAAAATTTAAATTATAAATAAAATAATATAAAACTAAAAGATTTGAGTAAGTTAATTTACTAAAATTAAGTAAACTAAAATATAACAAAAATAATATAAACTAAAATAATATGAAAAAAATAAAATAAATTAAAGTAAAATATAATACACATTAAAATTAAAAATAAAACGAAATAAAATTAAATTAAATTAATAAAGTAAAGAAAAATATAATGAAAATTAAAATAAAAAAAAAAAATACAATAAAATTAAATTAAAAATAACTAATTAAAATAAAATAAAAAATTAATAATAAAATAAAATAATTAAATAAAATAAAAAAAAATAAATATAAAAAAAGAAAGTAAAGTAAAATATAATACACATTAAAATTAAAAATAAAACGAAATAAAATTAAATTAAATTAATAAAGTAAAGAAAAATATAATTGAAAATAAGTTGAAATAAAATAAACCGAAATAAAATAAAAATCAAAATCAAATAAAACAATTAAGCTAAAAAAAAATAAAAAAACAATAAAATAAGATAAAAAAAATAAAAAGAAATAAAATAAAGACAATTAAAAAAATTAAAAAAATATAGTATAAAAAAATTAAATGAACAAAATTAAAATAAATAAATAGTTCTAGTTCTTTTCCTAACTTTGTTTGATATAAAAAGATTTTGTGAAGTTTAAAATAAAACAAAACAAAGAAAAATATATACTTTATAAAAAACTAAATAACATAAAAATAATAAAATAAGATAACAACAAAAATAAAGACAATTAAGAAAAAAAAAAAATTAAAAAAAAAAATTAAATGAACAAAAATAAAATAAATAAATAGTTCTAGTTCTTTCACTGCCACTTTGTTTGATATCTGTGAAGATATCTTATCGCATAAAAAGTTTTCTATACGAAAACTTGATTTTGATCGTTTGGTTTGTATAACAGCTATATTCTATAGTGGTCCGATCTAAACAATATGTTCGAAGATTGTAGCGTTGCCATAGGCAATGATTCAAGCAAAATTTCGTGAAGATATCTTGTCAACTAAAAGAGTTTTTCACTTTTCAGATATCAAGCATTGATTAGGCAATGGTCGAAAGTATGTCGATTTCGTGAAGATATCTTGTTAAAATTTTTTTTCATGCCAGAACTATACTACAGTCCTATCTGAATAATATATTTAAAGATAGTAGCTTTGTCCTGAGCAATAATCCATGCCGATTTCGTGAAGATATCATTTCAAATGAAAATGTTTTCCATACAAGCAATTGATTCGGATCGTTTATTTTCCATGGCAGCGATATGCTGTAGTGGTCCGATATCGACGGGTCTGACAAATAAGCAGCTTCTTGGGCAGAAAAAGATCGATATTTCATATGATAGTCTGTACAGACGGGCAGACGGACGTGGCGAAATCGACTTTATATCATATCATACGAACTGATCGTTCAAAATCAAGTTCATAAATGGAAAAATTTTTAATTGTGAAGGGTGTTATACATACATAGCTTCGGTGCAACCGAAGTCAATGTTTTTTTTTTGATATTGAAATACAGCGAATGTGAAAAAATCATTTAAAATTGATTTTGATTCAAATTGAATTAAATATAAAGAGGCTTAAGTGCATTTAATTCAATTTATTAGAAAAAAATTAATTTAATTAAAACAAAAGTTTGATTTACACAAAAAATATATTACAGAATTTATAAATAAATTTATTTACTTTAATACTAAAAAATGGAGATATAAAAAAAAGTATGAGATTAAAAAAGATTAGTTGCAGAAATAAACTGAAAGCATAAAAAAGAAAAAATAATGAAATAAAATAATACTAAACAGCGTTAACACTCAACACATGCAAAAGTGAATGATTTAACATACAAACAAACTAAATAAACTTCCTTAAAGTACTACAACAACACATTAACGTTAATAGCAGCTAATTCTATACAAAACAGTCCTTACAACTGCACATTTATGCCACCATTGAGGGCTATGCAACACATACAAAATGGATTTAATTACCCATAAAGGATTACGTTAACATTAAAAAGGATAATTTAGCAGCACATCAGCGGCCAGCAGACTCTGTGACAACAGCAGACGCCTAAATACAGTTACGCATGATTTTAGTGGATTTCGAGCAGTATATTCAATGTGACAGCAACAACAACCATCAGCTAACAACGCACATAAAATAAGTGGCTTAAATAACATTATAAAGGGCTCTCGTGCATGCGGGCGTGCGTGTGTATGTGTGTGTGACGTGCTAACAAAACAGCAACCACAATAACACGAATTCGCAATGGATTTATTATTTCTATTACATTTACTCATTCTACTCGTCAGTCAAAATGGTAATATACTAACTACTATATACCATATACAATGATTACACACACACACATACAGCGATACATTTGCACACATACTAATCCAACTCGGACATTCATGCTAATTATATAATATATTTTCTGGCATTTAGCGTTTTATCTTAATTTGTATATTTTATTTCTGGTCCACTTCTGGTATATTTGCAATGCAAGCATTTGTTTTTGGTTTTGTACTTTTTCCCCTTTACGCTTTATCCTTCCGGCCTTGCGGCTGTCAAGGCTTAACGCTTGCATAATGGGGAAATGTCAAGAGTTGTCATGTGATGAAATTGTTTCAAGCTCTTCAAATGGTTGGGCTTGTGAATCATGCCAGCGTTTAATGGTAGTTAGTGTGGTGGAAAATGAAAAATGTACATGTGTGTGAAGTGAAGTGTCATTAGCCATTTGTGGTTAAAATGTCCGTAGAAAGAAAGAAAGGAAGAGAAAGGAGTTCTAAATCGCAAAAATGCTTTTAAGAGAGTTTATCGCGAAGAAACATTGAATTTTTTACCTGGGCGTATCGACTTCGACGAAGCCGAGAAAGCCTAATTATATTCGTCTAGAAATGGATATATTAGGTATGGGCTTAGATTTATAAATATATACATACTAATGGGTCGAAAAAGTATTTTCGTATTTCTAATCAAATGTTGACTTAAATTTTTTTTTATATATGATAATGAACTTTAATGAATCAAATATGTACCATTTTGGTCGACCACTTTTTGCCATTTTTCCGCTAGAGACATTATTCCATCAGTGTAAAACTTTTCTGGTTTCTCGGCGAAAAACTGCGACAAGTAATTTTCACAGGCTTCTCTTGAAGCCAACTTTACTCCATTAAGGGAGTTCTGCATTGACCGAAAGAAATGGTAGTCCGATGGTGCAAGGTCAGGGCTATATGGTGGATGCATCAAAACTTCCCAGCCAAGCTCTCCCAGTTTTTGCCGAGTCATCAAAGATGTGTGTGGTCTAGCGTTGTCCTGATGGAAGACGAAGCCTTTTCTGTTGATCAGTTCTGGCCGTTTTTTCGATTGCTTACTTCAATCTCATCAGTTGTTGACAGTAAAATGTAGAATCAATCGTTCGACCAGGCTGGAGCAGCTCATAGTGGATGATTCCTTTCCAATCCCACCAAACACTCAGCATAACCTTTCGAAGCGTCAATCCGACCCATTAAATTTTACACAGACAATTCATGTGGTGCCCAAATATCGAGCTTCTTTTTGTAGCCAGCCTTTTTTAAATGGTTCAAAACCGTTTGATGATGAATGTTAAGTCCCTTAGTAATGTCATGGCGGCTACCCAATATATTATGAACTTTTCGAAACATCAAGCGATGAGATTCAGTAAATTTAATCGGACGAGACCAATTGGAATGTAAATATGTTTAAAATAATGTTGACATCACAAAGTAAGCGGTGTGGTACTGACTGCCTTGTGTCATACAGCACCAGTGGACATAGCCGCGAAGTATTTGGCCGCGAAATTGTCCGTAGACTCAGAGAATCAGAGTACTTAAATGACTGTGAGTGTGGGATTTCATTTCAAAATCGTGGATTACCAGGTCGCCGAACCAGCCCTAGCTGACTCTTCTCTGATCGCTTACCTTCGAGGGAGACGTGGGAGAGAAAGATTCGTTAGAGGAGAAGGGCGGTGATTTTTTTTATGGGTGGATCAATACTTGCGGGGAGTGTTGATAGAAGAGTACACTTTCGCGAACTACGGTTTAGTTTTTTTCCTGAACAATGAGCTTATTCCAAGGGGAGATAGCTGCTATAAAGGTAGAATAGATCTACTGCTCCGGTGCGCAGCTTCCTTTAGAGCGATGACTATCCACTCCGATAGTAGGGCTGCGACATTAGCCTCGAGTTCTCTGACTGTGTGCTCTAGACTAGTGAAACGATGTCTAGAATTCTCATCTTTATTATTATAATTATACAATTAGACTGGTTTGGGTGCCCGGCCATAGCAGGAAGCTATAAGGCTGATGGGCTCGCTGGGCAGGTACTTCAGTCACGATAACTCCGGAATGGGGATGGGTGAGAGATCTGTTGGCATCTTCTGGTTCACTGCTGAACTGTTGGGCCTCAGACCCTGGTCGACCACCAGCAGCTATGCAGTCACAATGTACTTTTGGCCCAAGGTAATGCGTAAGAGATCTATGGAACTCTTCGCACTCAAAAAAGTTCGTATCCCAATAGTTGTATGAATTGTAACTGTGAGATATTATTTGAAGTTCTGCTGTTGATATACAAGTATATATTGCCTGAGGTTTGACTATCGTATGCTCTGAAACTTAGTAGACCACAAACAAAATATAGAACTATTGATTGTGATTTCATAGAGTATATCGTACAGAAATGAAGACTAGTTGAGAAAGAAGTTTTGTTGAGAAAGTTTGATTTTTGGTAATAGCCAGAATAGGGTCTGATTGTTAAGGGGGTATTCTACTCTAGAATTTTGAAAAATTCGATTTTTTTTTCATATATTTAAAGTTTAGACCCTTAAGAACATATCCTCCAAAGGATTTTTAAAAATTTAAATTATTTTAAGAGCTACAGTTACTTTAGTGACGCAGTACCTAGCCCGGTAGGTAGGTAGACTCACTTTTTTAAACGCGTTTTTCTCGAAACTACTTTTTTCCACACGGTACCGGCATTATCTCAAGTTCTATACAACCGATTTACTTGAAATTTTGTGTGAACCTTCTTTATATAATCCTTTATCGTTCCTATCAGCATTGTGTAAAAATTTTTGTTTTTAATATTTAAAAAAAAATAAGGAATTTCAAAAAAAAAGCGTAAAAAATGATTTTTATTTTCAGGCAGTCGCCATTTTTCAAAAAAAAAAATTTTCGTGTTCCCTGAGGTAGGGACTATAACAGCATCCTTACTGATTAAGAATTTCTTTTGATTTTTTTTTTTTTCAGACCACCAGGAGAGTCAGGATCAATGTCACCAGGATGCGCCATTTTTTTACACCTGTCTCTCCCCTCCTCTAATTATTTTAATTATACTCTCGCAACAAAGTTGCTAAAGAGAGTATTATAGTTTTGTTCACATAACGGTTGTTTGTAAGTCCTAAAACTAAAAGAGTCAGATATAGGTTTATATATACCAAAGTGATCAGGGTGACGAGTAGAGTTGAAATCCGGATGTCTGTCTGTCCGTCCGTCCGTGCAAGCTGTAACTTGAGTAAAAATTGAAATATCATGATGAAACTTGGTACATGCATTTCTTGGCTCCATAAGAAGGTTAAGTTCGAAGATGGGCAAAATCGGCCCACTGCTACGCCCACAAAATGGCGAAAACCGAAAACCTATAAAGTGTCATAACTAACCCATAAATAAAGATATTAAAGTGAAATTTAGCACAAAGGATCGCATTAGGGAGGACATATTTGGACGTATTTTTTTTGGAAAAGTGGGCATGGCACGGCCCCCTACTAAGTTTTTTGTACATATCTCGGAAACTACTATAGCTATGTCAACCAAACTCTACATAATTTCCATATACAGTTCAAAAATGGAAGAAATCGGATAATAACCACGCCCACCTCCCATACAAAGGTTATGTTGAAAATCACTAAAAGTGCGTCAACCGACTAACAAAAAACGTCAGGAACACAAAATTTTACGGAAGAAATGACAGAAGGAAGCTGCACCCAGACTTTTTGTAAAAATTGAAAATGGGCGTGGCGTCGCCCACTTATGGACCAAAAAGCATATCTCAGGAACTACTCCACCGATTTCAATGACATGTACGAAATATGGGTGAAATCGGTTCACAACCACGCCTTCTTCCAATATAATAAAACTTTACACAAATACGGTATTTGAGCTGAGGTATCCCTTGTGGAAAAATTGTCGTGATCGGACTATAACTTTTCAAGGTCCCTGATATCGAACACGAAGAACTCAGTGCCTAACCTAACCTAACCTAATTTTTCACCGAAAATATCGGTAAATCTCCCAGAATTTATTTGTAATTAATTTTACAGCAAAATAAAAAAATATGTAAATGACGGATAATGAAATCTCGATTATCACTTTATCATGCGAGAGTATAAAATGTTCGGTGACACCCGAACTTTGCCCTTCCGTACTTGTTTTTAATATTTTTTTTGTAAATTTTTTTTCTGTATTCTTAAGATATTAATAAAAAACACCATAAAAAAAATGGATACTAAAAATATTTTTGGTTTTTTTTTAATAAAAATCAAAAAACTGCCCAAAATTTGATTTCTAGAGTAGAATACCTCCTTAATGTCAGGCAAATTAAATCCACAAAGATAGGATTGAACTTCCGATAAGTGTGAATGTATAAAACGGAGGGAAATTCACAGACATTGAATCAGATATAAGTTTTCCAGTTTTCACTTGTGGAAAATGTGATGTTGGAATATTCTTTTTCCGGTATAGCTTTCAAGGCCTTCTTCTATTCGGGTTTATCTCCTCAAGATCACATCAAAACGGCTTCCACGCATTGTCCATTTGAGTATCAGAATGTCATGACGCCATGATAGTCATCTCACTTTACTTTTTGATGACAGTAGTATATATTCATATAATATGGCAAAGTACCCAAAGCTCGATTATGTCTGCACTGAATCCCCCCACACATATTAATTTGGAGTTCTGATCTACTAATTGAAACATTGCATTATTGTCCACAACATTTGTTGATTGAACTGTTTACGAGGCTATAAAGTATCTGCAGAATAACACATTAGTTAATTGTACTCTTCAATAAGCAACTAAGTATGCCTTGAACATTACGAAAACTTTGAACAAATCTAAAAGATTCTCGCGCGTAAAAAGTCACGCCATCAATATTGTACAACATCCGTTATATATTCAGAGTGAATTTGTTTTCAATACTCGTAAATGACGCAATGCGCTAAAATGTTGCACTTCTTCCGCGCATTAACTGCTGCAGAAACAGACGCCAAATTGCTGCAACAAACTGCAGCCAGTAACCTGCAGAAACACACGCAAACTTACAAATAGACTTGTTTGAAATTGATGTGCCATAAATACAAGTGAAAAGAAATCGTAAAACAATATTATGCCCAAGCGTATTGAGCATTCGTTATTAAAAAGTGAAGTAAAAACAATTTTCGGCATAAAAAGTTGCTAACACAAGAGATGAAAATCGAAGGTAGTAAATTTACAATGTCTATTATGACATGCATATTAAACTAAAAAGAAAGAACAACTTTCAGAAAAGAGTATTTTTGCGGGTACTATTATGCCAGGGTTGCCTTTCATATTTCGGGATTAGAGAACAAAAAAAATATAACTTAAACCGCGAAAATCGTTTTACTATTTTTCAAAATATACTTCATTAAGATCTATACACAGTCGTTTGAATCAATTGTCGCGGCACTTTGGCCAATCTGATTGAGGTATCTCCAAGACTTGTATTTTGAAGGCATCAAACGCCTTTCCAGATGATGAAATATAGTACCTCTTAGTTTATTTTTTACGTGCGAGAATAGAAAGCAGTCATTCGGTGCCAAGTCAGGACTACAAGTATATGGTGGATGACTCATCAAAGCGACTTTTTGAATACTCAAAGAGGGAGTTGTTTTAGTTCAGATGTGAGAGCTCGCATTGTAGTTGTGAAGAGTGATCCATATGCTTCGTGCTCGAACAACGATTTTTGGATTCGACTCATCTGGAAACACCTGTACAGACGACTACTGTTTACTTTCGACCTCTTAAACGTAAATCCACGATTCGTTACTTGTCACGATGTCATAGACAGTTTGGCAGCACTTCTATCGTATTTTTTAACAATTCTCTCGACCAATCGTCTTCAGCGTTTTTAAGCGATTGACAAATTATGATACTTGAAAATGATCTGCATTTCCATCCAAAAATCATCTTCAGCGATGAGGTTCATTTCTGGCTGAATGTGTTTCCAATAGGATGGCGCCACAAGCCATACAGCGAATTTCACAATCGATTTATTGCAAACCAAGTTTGGTGAACGTGTTATCTCACGAAGTGGCAAACACTATTTTTGTTATAAAATATAGAATAAGGACCAGAGACCATCTGCAGAAAATGTTCATTAAAAAATAAAAATATTTAGGCCGAGTCTAACCATTATTTTAAATTTTCTAATAAAAAACTTCTTATAAAAATTCATTGAACATTTCTTTTTTGATTTCCATATTTTGTTTTGAAATTTTATTTCTATAACTTATTTATTTATTTTTTTATTTTTTTTACTTCAAAATATATTGTAATATTTTTATGGAAACATTTCCGCTACATAAATTTTCAAACAACTTTCTTTTTACTCTCTTTGCAGTTGCTGTTCTCGGCCAATTGGAGGGCAGTTGGCTAACCCTGGCACCCTCGACACCATCTATCACACATTTTGTAAATGATTCCTTCATTATATTCTGTAAAACAGTACAAAAGGATGCGAATGCGAAATGGAAAGACCCTAAAGGGGTGCCCAAGGAAAATACAAAAGGGCGTGTGCATATCGAAAAGAAAACTGGTTGGTGTCGTAACGCATTTATTTTCGATTTAACCACCATTTACTTACCGCAAACAAAATTTATTTAAAAAACAATCATAATTACTCCTAAAATTTTTTTACCGTACGTATTTATATGTATTTTTTTCCTCAACAACACGACTATGCACTCACTTCAAACCGTGCAATTAAATAAGTACGTACAACTGACCAACAAATTATGTGTCATGTTAACCATAGAAATATACGAGTTATACGCTAATGCGGTGTCCTCCCATCGTTAGCGGTACTTTTTGCTTCTGTCATTTCCCCGCATAACTTTGGCGTATGTCACTTTCTGTTCTTTGCCACTGACATTTGCGGCATTATGCAAAAGCATCAACGCCTCTTTCACTACAACAAAGTCACACAGCTCCTATGCCAATTACTGTTGCTCAGCTATGCTTCCGTATATCCATATGTACATATGTGACAGTGGTGTAGTAAACATTTTCGAAGGGTTTATGATTGGATCTTTTGTTAAAAAATATTTTTGTAGATATTGAAAGAAAGATCGTGAAAGGTTAATGGTGTGGAGAGAAAGGGAACTTAAGTCTTCATTTCCTGTATAAGCACTAAATGAAGTCGCATCTGACTGTATTCGAAACTTATAAGAAAAGTCCCTGTTTTTGAATTTGATTAAAACTTATTCGTAAGATCTTAACAATATCACAGAATCTGTCATTTGTCAATATTTTATCGAAAATATCAGCTTCGTGTGATTGTTGAAAAATAATTAGCAGTATCGACTTGTTCTGATTGTTCCTGCGCTATCATTCTGGATATCGACAATCAACAGTCTTAACTAAATTGACACCCACGTGCTTCCTAGGCCATTCCGTTCTTGAGTGTTTGCTTATACTTCTGAATTTTCTATACGATGTATTCTCTTTGAGGAGAAGTAGATTGGAATATCTGAATCTTTATTATTCTAGTTCTTACTCGGGTTAGTCAGGATCCATCCCGTATTTATGACGTATTTGATGAGAGTAGATACGTGTTAGACGCATTTACATACAAATGCAAATACGGCCAATACGGCGATATATAAATACAGCAACTCAGAAACTGGTAAAAAAACTGATTCTTTTCTACCCCAGTTGTCCAATGTCTCTTAAGTAGGAGCATTGGGAGTCTTATACGACTGAAGGCCGTTTCATCGTCTTCCTCTGACTTTTTTCATTTCCTGAACTTTAGATCTTAAGGGCAGGTACTGTGAGATGACCCCTACAATGTTGCTAAGCTCTCTCTTTTGTCTACAAATAGGAGATGTTTGGTCTGTCCAACATCAACACTACCCCAAAGTAACTTTATGATATGGTGTTGCTTGTGTCCCAAAACCTGAGATGTTCCTCTAAGGACCATTGATTTAAAAAGTCCTTGAAGGAGCTGAATGGCCTAGGGCAGCCTAGGGGAATTGTGTCTCCAGATACCCCAAAGCGCACCAGTTCGTCTGCCTTATCATTTTCTTCTATTCCTATAGCAGTGGTTACCCAAATCGAGTTACTTACCCATAGTCCTTCATGCATAACCTAATCCATTGACACTTATTATTGGCTCTACGGATAGCCATAATTGCCGGCACTAAAAGGTTTGTAGACTTACTGGTTAGAGCAGAATCTTACTTTGGTTGTTATGTCTGAATTGTAGTCATTTAGTTTGAAGCTGTGGATTATTACAGAAGAAGATCGCTGCTGTTCCTATTTCACCCTTTGATCCTTCGGTTATAATGTAGACTTCGTCGTTGGAACAGTCGATCACAAACCCACTGATTCATTATATTCTATTGGTGGATAAAAACGTTGTGTTTACTTCTTCATGAGTCTCGCTTTCTCGGTCACATTGCTAAATTAAAAGGTTCGAGTATGATACCATCCCGTGATGACGCCGAATTTAATACCTAAAAGCTAAAATCATAAGCCGGCTAGACGTAAGGTTTGTCCATACTTCACTTCTATATGTATTGGCCGGATGTCAAGTATAATCTCAAAAGTCTTAGTTAGCCTAGTTTTCATTGACAGAGCTCGAGAATAAATACAATAGTTCTACTTCCTGGACAAAGGGGATTGATTTTGGAATTACTAAGGATATTTCTTGTCAGATTCCCTGGACTCAATTTGTTTTGAACTATGGTAATTCGAAGACCAAAAGAAAAAGATTGGTCGGAGTCACATAATATTTTAAAGACAAGTCTTGTAGAATATTGTGCCAATATTCAATTTAGGTTCGCGAAATACCTTGTAAAACATGTATTTTCATATAGGCACAGGTAGACCGGCTACCTTGGTATTTGCTCCTTAGTAGCTACGCCACTGTCTTGTGCCACTGACATGCTGACATTACGAGTGAAGAGCCAGAACAGTGAGATCGCACGTCCAGCCAAGCGAAAGACGTCCAACGAACCACAACACAGCTGTAATACGAAAAATGCAAATTCTCCAAGAGAAAATAAACCAAAAGACTTATCCTTTCATAAATCCCGCTTACATGTGTCCATAGGCACACAGCATTTATGCACATGCATACATATACATATACTATTGCATGTGTTTGTGTAATTAACTTTTGTGTGCGCGCGTGTCTGTGCGTCTTCATGCTTAATGCTTGTTGCTGTTGGCAACTTTTCGGCTTACAGGAATATAAAGTAAAAATTTTCGCTTTCAATTCATTTATTCATACATTACATACATACATATATCCCTTCCAACACCACCACACCGGCCGGGTAGTTTATGCGACACTACTGATTTGTATGTAATATTTCTTGTTCTACATCTTCTCCACGTCTTCTTCTTCTTCTACCGTTTTTCTTCTTTTCGTCATCTTTGTTTCGTTTCTGTTTAATGGCATGCATGCAGGATTTTTGGCGTTGGTCTTCGAGCACATTGCGCTGACGGACAAGGGCAACTGGACGTGTGAGGCAACGCTGACTAACAACAACAATAACAACGAAGCCACATCAGCAGCATCAACGCCGGATGCTGGCAGCACCGCAACACTGGCCAGCGGTGAGGCGAGGAAGTCCTTTGAGCTGCTCGTAAATCGTACGTTCACTTCCGTGCAGGTTTATCTTGTGTAATTTATACAAGCTCACACATATTTGCATACATACACATACTTTTACACATATTTTTTCTATAAATATACATATATACATGTTTATATGTTTGTTTTGGTACGTCCCTAAAATGCTCACACTTATTATTACCGAATTTCAAGTGTCCAAGTGTAGGCAATAATCTAGTCAACAATTTTGCTATCAACACTACACAGTCACACGTACATATATATGTATATATATATAAACATACATACATACCTTTATTGTAACCTTAACAAACATTAATGACATACAAACGCTTAGAATTCGTATATATGTATATATAAATATATATATAAAGGTATCTTTGCCCTATAAATTGCCTCTTTTTATCCTCCTTTTGTTTGATTTTCTATTTTTCTAAACATTTGCTTACAAATCGCTTCGTAATTCCTTCGCACGGTCGACTAACTTCGTTACCATTTCGTACTATATCCTTAATGTTGGTTACTCATACGCCCCTACTTACCGGCTCGTAAACGCTTTGTTGTGGTATTGTGGATATCCGCCTGACTCATTGTGGCTAATGTGAATGGATTCCAACAACAAAAATAACACAACAATAAAAATAACACAACAACAAAAATAACAATGACAAAAAAAACATAAAAAATGCCAAAAACAAAATAAAATCATATAAAATTCGACTACTCATCTGCGTGCCACCTCATCGTGCCCCACAACAACAACAACAACAAACAATTAACGGCGCCCAACAATGCAACCGAAAAACGTAGAGAAAATCTCCTTTGACAAAACGGAGCTGGTGCAGTCGGCGGGTGAGGGTCGTGACGCCACGGTCAAGTGTTTTGTTAAAGGTGATCCCCGTCCGGACGTGTCCTGGCTATACAATGGCGAATATATAAACAGTAAGTAGGCATGCAATGACACGTGTTGCAATAAAATTAAATTAGCTATTGCATTGAAAGCAAATGGTGAATAAAATGCTCTCACAATCCAATACAGTAAGTGTGTAGATGTCACGTGTTGTTAAGTATATGTTTAAAGCAAGTTAACGGTGTAATAAAATTTGTTCGGAAATAGTTTTATGATTACTCTAGATTAGCTGTTTGCTGGTGTGAATAATTATTTGTATATAATTTAAGTGGTACTTTTTGGGAAAAGTTGGGTCGGTACTTGAATAAGCTTCCCCAAATTTGTAATATTGCCGGTGGAGATCTTGATCTTAAAATATGTTAATAGCAATTTGTGTAATACAGTTTAGTAACTGCGTAGCTATATATTTTTTTTTGTATTTTGGATATTTGGTGATTTTCTGGCTATATCGAAAAGCCCTAGTACGAATTTCGTCGAAGCGTTAGGACATACATATATCCAACGAAAATTTTTTTCCTGCCTGCTGGGTAGCTTTTTCCATTGAAAATTTCGTTATAATGGGTCGTTCACTAAGTAATAATTGCTTTATTGTTATATAACTAATTCAACAGTTAATAGAACAAGGCTTGTTTGGAATATCGAAAACAGCATTTTCGGCATATTTTACTGTTTTATTATCAAAAATGCAGCTTAAGACGAAAATTGTGTACGGAGAAGTTGTGTTGAGCAAACGCCGACGCCAAATTGGCTTGCAAAATTTCGTTCCGAAAATTTCGATCTTGAGGAGAAAAACTTTTGAAGGCGATGTGGGTTAAACAAAGAAAGTATAAATTTGTCTAACGCAACCGTTTACAAGCACAAGAAATGTCTAGGAATAATTTTGAAGCTTTACATACGGGTTCCTCATGTTCTTGAAGAACGAAATTTGCTCGTAATGTTGTTACTGGTGAAGAAGATTGGGCCGTTTACAAGAATGTAAAGTGAAAGAGATCATGATATAAGAAGGATGTTCCACCACAAACCACGTCGAAAGCCGATAGTCACCAAAAAATGTTATGTTGTCTCTTTGTTGGGATTTCAAAAGAATCGTTTATTTTGAGCTTTTTCCTGACAATACAACGATTAACTGTGAAGTGTGATCAGCTGGACAATATGTATATTAGTAAAAAAGTCTTTGGCATCTAGATATAACCAAACTAATACATTTTCGAAATTGTAGAACTGTTTGTGAAAAGAAATAACGGAGATATATTTAAAGAATGATTTTGAATTAATTAAAAGGCATTTAGATTTTTAGTATTTCCAATGAGGTGGACATTATAGATATATTACTTTTTGTGGTCTTCGAAGTTTCTCTTAAACTTAGTTGAGGTTCCTCTGCTGATATTGGCGATTCCAGAGCGCACTATAAGCTTAGCTATATTTTCTGTCGGAAGACTCCTGCCAACTTCAATTGACTTATCGACGCTACGCTTTGTATAGGACTACACCGTCGCTGTATGTAATGAACACACACTAAGCACATTGTTCGATTCGTTTCTTCCGTTTTCCTCGTCCATTTTCTAAATTTTCATCATTCATGCCTTTTCGAATGCCTCCATTCAGAGACGCTATCCATATACCGGCATTACATACAGGATTTCTCCTAAATTTTCTTTGAGAATCATAAGTCATTAATAATTATACTGAAAATGAAATTTTTTGAACAATATGAAAATTTTCAAACTGAACACTTTTTTTTTTGAAATTCAGTTATGATTAAAAATATATTTATATTCATTATAAGTGAGGTTTTTTAAGTAAAGTTGAATAAAAAAGTATTTTTTTTTGGAAATATATTAAAACTTTTAATGTATTTTTAAGTGATAAAGTAAAGTAAAATATGCATATTAGGGTGGGTCGAAAAAATTTTTTTTCGCACACCAACCAGAATATTTTTGGTTACATAATAAGCAAATAATTTTTATTTTTAGAAAATTTTCGAACTAAAAAATTTTTAGAATGGTTTATTATAAGTGAGGTATTTTTAAGTAAGTTTGATTAAAAAAATAGTTTTGTATTAAGACTTGTAATGTATTTTCTAAGCGTTAATACAATATAAATATATTAGGGTGAGTGAAAAAATATATTTTTTTCACGCACGTCAACCGTTAATATCTACAAAATGTATGAAATGATGTATTTTTGCAAGTAGTTAGTTGGAAGTAATATATAAATTTTTCTCTCTGATAAAAGAAAAATATATAAAATTATAAGACGGACAACTAACCGCTCACTACTAAGAGCTCACAACTTTAGAGATTTTCGAAGAGGAGTGAGAACTTATTTTTCAAAGTACCAAGTGAAAAAGAAAATATTTATATTTTTTCGAACCGTCCTAATATGAACATATTTTTCGAAAATCAAAACTTAATATTGTAAACTAAATTTTTTTAAATTAAATATTGTTTTTTGAATCACCCTAATACATTAAACATTATATTTTTTGAAAATCAAAACTTAATATTATGAACTTGATATATAAAATATTTTTTTAAATAATAATTTTATTTTTTTTTTGAACCACCCTAATTTATATACATGTGTTTCGAAAATCAACACTTGATATAGTAAACTTTTTTAAATATTTTTTAGTAATTAAAAAATATGTAATTATTATATACATACATATGTATATCTTTTCACAAATATTTTCAGCGTTTATGAGCTACTATTTGTAACGGGTGATTTTTTTGAGGTTAGGATTTTCATGCATTAGTATTTGACAGATCACGTGGGATTTCAGACATGGTGTCAAAGAGAAAGATGCTCAGTATGCTTTGACATTTCATCATGAATAGACTTACTAACGAGCAACGCTTGCAAATCATTGAA
This sequence comes from Bactrocera dorsalis, assembly GCF_023373825.1. NCBI lineage: Eukaryota > Metazoa > Arthropoda > Insecta > Diptera > Tephritidae > Bactrocera > Bactrocera dorsalis. The sequence goes on from NC_064303.1 coordinate 98,021,950, forward strand.
TTTTATTACCAAAATCAGTGTTCGGTTCGAAATGTGTTTATCGACAAATTTTGTTCAGCGATGAGGCTCATTTCTGGTTGAATGGCTACGTAAATAAGCAAAATTGCCGCATTTGGGGTGAAGGGCAACCAGAAGCCGTTCAAGAACTGCCCATGCATCCCGAAAAATGCACTGTTTGGTGTGGTTTGTACGCTGGTGGAATCATTGGACCGTATTTTTTCAAAGATGCTGTTGGACGCAACGTTACGGTGAATGGCGATCGCTATCGTTCGATGCTAACAAACTTTTTGTTGCCAAAAATGGAAGAACTGAACTTGGTTGACATGTGGTTTCAACAAGATGGCGCTACATGCCACACAGCTCGCGATTCTATGGCCATTTTGAGGGAAAACTTCGGACAACAATTCATCTCAAGAAATGGACCCGTAAGTTGGCCACCAAGATCATGCGATTTAACGCCTTTAGACTATTTTTTGTGGGGCTACGTCAAGTCTAAAGTCTACAGAAATAAGCCAGCAACTATTCCAGCTTTGGAAGACAACATTTCCGAAGAAATTCGGGCTATTCCGGCCGAAATGCTCGAAAAAGTTGCCCAAAATTGGACTTTCCGAATGGACCACCTAAGACGCAGCCGCGGTCAACATTTAAATGAAATTATCTTCAAAAAGTAAATGTCATGAACCAATCTAACGTTTCAAATAAAGAACCGATGAGATTTTGCAAATTTTATGCGTTTTTTTTTTTTTTAAAGTTATCAAGCTCTTAAAAAATCACCCTATATAAATGTTTATTATGCATTTACATATATGTAATCATCTCTTTTTCAAATATATCTTGCATTTAAAAGAAGTTGTTTTCATAATTTCCATGTCAATTTGTTGCTATTTCTACTACACCACAGCCGTCAACTCAACCAAATACAAAAAACTCTCCGATGGACTCTTCATCAAGAATGTACAGCAATCGGATGCTGGTGAATACACGTGTCGTGCGATGCGAATCACACCAACTTTTGCGGATTCCGAACAAATTACGATTCTACTGAGGATACAGCGTAAGTGTATTCAATGGACTCCCAAAGCAAAACATGCATACACCCATACATATATATGTAGCTGCAATTGGATTTTTAAAGTTGCTGGCATGCATTACGATCACGTACACATACAATTTAATATAGATTCACACACACTTACACGCACCACTATCAATACATATATTTTTACATACATTCATACTTACATAAGTGTCAAATCCGTGCGGTAAGCGGTTCTTAACCGAATGGTGCTGCATGCAACACTGTATGAGCGCTATACTGTTTGTGAGGGGGTATCGGTAGGTAGACAAGCGAGGTTGTATAATAGCGGCTTTAGCCGAGTTAGCAGCGCATGCATTTAATTTACAGTTATTCGGTGCACTCACTCCAAAGTGTTGTTGGAGTGTCGACGGTGTTTGCCTACCCAGTACACATATGGGAGCGCAAACTTGCATTTAACTGCGCACACATACGCATGAATGCATAAGTGTGCATACATATCACATACTTACTTACATGCACATATATCTGTAGTTATATATGGTATTGCAGGTATGAGCACCAGTTGGGTTCACGCGAAAGTGTTGTCTCTATTCGAAAGTATTCCAGCAGCGTAAATTTCCTTTCCCACATGCACACATACACGTACATAACTGCTTGCACAAATGCTTGCATATGTATGTATGTTTGTTTGTGTATGTTCGAATATTGACGCTCAGGCGGCACTAAAGTGCACTTCATTACGAAAACCGAAAGCGATGAATTCACGCACACCGCTATACACCCATAATAGCACATTGTATGCACATATACATACATATTGCAACTCCTTGTGCCTTTACACATGCGTGCTTACATACCTATATGTATGTATGTTCATATACCGTATATATTTATGCTTATTTCGTTAGTTTGTCTACTTGCACGTCCTTTCACCAATTTGTCTGCTCTAAACATTTCTATAAAGATATATATGTATGTATTCGTACTTATATGCGCTTAAAACTATCACACAGGGTGTTTCGAATCTAATTTTTCTACCCTACCCTTCTCGTTTCAAGTTTGCCACGAAGTTTATAATGTTCAGAAGGACACGTTAGAGAGCGTGACGACTTGTCTGTCTGTCTATGTATTTATATAAGAACTAGATTCTCGCCCTTTTCTTCCCTAGGAACTGCTCATTGGTCGAAGTCGCTTATATCGGAACCCTATGGACTGTTCCTTGCATGGAACACTTTTACGCTTAGCTGACAGCTGTCTGTTTACCATGAGTGCCGCCCAATTTCCCACCTAAAAACTATCGCCAAGTGAAGTTTTTAACTTTTCCCTTACATTTGAAAAGCGATGGCCTTAAAAAAAACGTGCTCAGAGTCTCGTATGTACTCTGTACACGCCGTACAGGACGGACTAAGGTCGTGATGAAATCGGTACAGATAGCTACTAAAGCATCCATGTCCACTCAGTAATTGTGTTAGGTGGAAGTCTAGGTCCTCAATTTGTCTATCTACGCACGAATGGATGTCCGGGATTAGTCTGTGGGTCCACCGTCCTTTGGTTGAGGTTTACCACAGTTGCTGCCAAATTGTAATGCTTTTGGTTCTTTCCTCTTTTTTCGCCCGATAGCTGTTTCAAAGGCGCGAATTCCTCTCCTTGGATGTCAATGGACGGCATACTAGCTAAAACTTCAGCAGCGATGCTTGATATCGTTCGAAAAGACCTTATTACTCGGATAGCAGTGCGCCTATGCACAGCGTTTGTGCATTTGTTTTGCATATGATTTTATATTTACTTTTGGTATTAAAGCTCGCCGGCTGGAACGCACGCAGCCTCTATTGGCCATCATTCTCGATTGAGCATTATAAATTTTGTTTGCTTTACCGGAAGTATATGGCAGGTGTTCCTAAAATTTTAATTTGAAATCCAATATTACTCCCAGGTATTTCATAATGCCGCATTCCCCAATGAAGCTTATGTGCAAGACTTTCGTTTTCTGCTCAATCAAGTCTAAGCTCATGGTGGCAAACCATTGATTTGAATTTTAAGTGACTTTATACTGCACATATCGGCCAATATGTGAGTTATCGTAATAAAACTGACCATTCTCTCTCTTTTTCTTATAATGGTGCATCTTTGAGTGGTTAGACTGAAATAAAATTGGGTGAGAACTCGCACTAAATCCGATATAACTAACAAGCCTTATGTACTTTCCTCGCTTTAATCCTTGCAAGTTGTAAGAGTGTGAAATGTTCGGTTTTACCCGAACTTAAATCTTCGTTTTAAGTTTATAGCAAATAAAAAAATATTATAATCGTCTCGTTATCTTTATAGAGATTTGAAATAAATTTTCAAGATTATCGTGAAAATTTATTCCTTTCACCTAACTCATGCTGGATAACCCGTTATATGAAGTTATTTTGGCCAGTCATGAAAACAATAAGTGCTCAAAAGTTGCTTTAATCCATAGAGCGATTCGTAACTGTACATTTTGAATCATTTACTTGTACTATTGCCTGACCCAGATGAGTCCTGTAAGCACTGGTCCATTAGCTGGGATCAAAACCAATTGCTTTAGCAGACTTTTGTCGTTGCATAAGACTTTCAATCCATCTATAGAAGGTTTCTGTTACCGCAAATGACTTTTCTGCAACTATTAAATTGGGTCTCGTCTCGAGGATAAGCTTCACAACGAAGCCTAACCCAAGCTTCTGCTCCACAGCTATAATATTGACTCTTACCGGTCGCGACCTCTTAAGATTCATAATCATAATTGAATTTACGATCAAAAAACATAACCAATTAGTAGTTTCCAGAGGTTTTCTGACCAAAAAATAAATTTAATACTGTTGCAAAACAGTTCCATGGCGACAGAGCTACTAAAGTATGAGTCTAGGGTTTCACCAAACAAAATCCGTTAATATTATAAGCGTTGTTGTTGTAGTTGTTGTAGCGGCAGATTTTTGCCGAGTTGACAGTCGTTGGCCCAATAAAAGTCCGGGTCCGACCGGTTATGTAGACCCGTCTGTCTTAGGAACGGTATTTTAAAACCATCGAAAGCAGTGGGGTCAAATCTTATGTGATTAGAAAGATCAGTGAAATCACTTTAGTAGTTGCTTAAGTGATTTATTCATTTCATTCATCGGGAAATATATTCAAATATCCTAATAAATATATTTCACTAAACAATCAATATTTCAAGCTATTCCTATAGAGGTTTATATTAAAGAAGAAATTAACTTCAGTAAAGCAAACAAATTTTAAATCACCCTGTATACGATATAAAATTCACAAAGCAGTGCAACTTTACTCACTGCAGATTTCTATATAAGTACTTATATGTATGTTTCAATATGGGTCTGTGGTAACTGTTATGATTTAAATGCAACTTGCGTCACATTCAACTTTTGTACGAATTGCGGTAGAGAAAGTTATTGCTTAAATAAAAATTTAAGCGAAATAAAAACTTTCTATGAGCACAAAACTTTTCTCCTCAAAATAGTATGCATACATACATACTACAAATGTATGGTATGTTATATATAATATTTGCATGAATATGTTTAAAGCAGGCACACAATTTCGAAATAAAGGATTCAATTTGAAATGGTTCGAATAACTGTTTCGATTTAGTGTTGTACTCCAGGGATGCCGAAGTCACGGGGGGCTAACGTGCGAAATTTGCATCAAATCCCTTTTAATCAAACCGAGTTGATAGATCCGCGTTTAGGTAATACAATCTCGAACATGTTTTCTCTTTTCGATCCATGAAAATTATTTAGATTTGGATTATTTTCCAACTAATCCCATTTGTTTGCTGGTGCTCATGGTAATTAAGGAAAGTGTTAGTTAGTTAAGATCCCAATTACTGATTCATTAATTTTTCTATCATTGGTCGACTCCGAAAATATCTCTTACTCAAACTTTCTAAGAGTTGATTGACCAAAGCACTTGCGGACTAATGAAATACTGCTTCCTTAAAGAGTCATTTTAGTTTTAGTTACCAGTCTAGTTCTTTACCTCCTACCTTTAATATACATTTGGGATTTGAGATAATAAACCACCTTACCTCTAATAGTTTAAATTTAATATGGAGGAAATAAAGCGCAAACTCTTCTTTTTGTTAAGATACATATGTATATTTTTTTCTTAAGATGATCACACCAGGTCTCTTTGGAGGGCCGGGAAAAGGTCGCAGATGAAAACCATGCTGGGAGACCTACCAATTCGACTCATTGTCTTTTTTGGTGGCAAAGGCTCGTCCAACATGAATTGTTCGCCCTGAACATACCGTCAACGCCAAGTTTTACGTGGAAGTCCTCAACAGACTCAAATGAAAGGTCAATCGGAAAAGGATTATAACGATTAATTCAATAAATTTTTATACCCTGAACAGGCTGAACATGGTATATTAAGTTTGTCACGAAGTTTGTAACATCCCGAAGGAATTGTCGGAGACCCTATAAAGTATATATACTCGTATAAATGATCAGTACGTCGAGATGAGTCGATTTAGCCATGTCCGTCTGTCTGTCTGTATATATACGAACTAGTTTTCTCTTCAAGAAGCTGCTCATTTGTCGGAACCGTCGATATCGGCTCACTATAAGATATAGCTGCCATACAAACTGACCAATCGGAATAAAAGGCTTGTATGGAAAACTTTTGCATTTGACAAGATATATTCACGAAATTTGGTATAGATTATTTTCTATAATAACAATGTAATCTTCCAGGAAATTAGTCAGGTCGGCCCACTATAGCATATAGCTGCCATACAAATTGAACAATCGAAAAACAGTTCTTGTATGGAAAACTTTTGCATTTGACAAGATATATTCTCAAAATTCGGTACAGATTATTTTCTAAGGTAACAATGTAATCTCCGAAAAAATTGTACAGATCGGATTACTATAGCATATAGCTTCCATATAAACTGAGCACATAGTTACTAAAAGATGTGCACCTGTGAAGGGTATATTAGCTTCGGTGCACCCGAAGTTAACGTTTTTTCTTGTTTTAAAACGACTCAGTCCTATTTCTTTCCGGACAAACCCTGTATGTTCAATTTTCGAGTCTGGCAACGTTGAACGATTTTGTATAAGCTTTTTTGCATTCTGAATGATCTTTAGATTCTTAATGTGAAATATTCAGCAGATCTCGGTATATGGTACTTAAGTAACAGTTATGAGTTCAATTATAAACTGCTAATCTCTTAGATAAAATGGAATTAGGAAAGTCTTTTAGGATTATTTTTATTGAAATAATGCCGTTCATGATTCTTCAGAGCTGACGAAATGTTTGTTTTTTGTTTTTTCCGATTCAAGTGTAGAAATACAGAGCCTCTGGAAAGCAAAACCTGTCTTTTTTTAACAATAAAAGCTACAAGAAAATAAGAACAATAAATAAAAGGTGGATACCCAGAATTAATAGCTATGGAAGTCAATAGCCGCTGTTTCTTTCCTCTAGTTATTCATATGGAACTTCCAAAAATCAAGCAGAGCAATTCATATTTCACATCCCGTGTTGTTAATGAGTAGAGATGGTCCAACACAATGGAAAGTTTACTGAAAATCGATCTTTTTTTGGCAATCCACCTATCCACAATTTTTGATTGGAAAAACCATCAACTTTTTAACTCTTTTTCCTCTCTTCCTCACAACACTTCAACACTCGTTTCACCCAATAAAACAATAATGGATTAAAATCAAATACCAGTGTAGTAAACATTATCAACTTTCAGAGCAAAAACAGTCCTACCAAATATGTATATTTGCCCAATTCATTTATCCTCAAATACACTTTTAATTGCTGGCAAATTTGTAGCTTCCTTAGTAAACTTCGAAAAGTGTGGATAAAAAATCGAAACGGATTTAGAAATATTGCTGTTTGTTGCTGAAGTATGGGAGCTTAAACATTGAACGAACGGATGAAAGGATCGACGGCTCAAATAAAGCACGGACGGATAGACGCTTAGCCAACATGCAAACAGCGCAGAGACAGGGTGGCGAGCGGCATCAATGCCGCAAACGCATTTGCCTAATGAAATGAAACTGAAACTTTAAAGGCAAACGGCTCCGCACTTGCTTTGACATTATAAAGCGGGTGAGCTGGCGAGCGGGCGCCTAAACCTGAAGGAGAATGCGTAAGCAAAGACGCAAGTGAATATTTACTAAGGGCAGGCGGTGGCGATGTCGGTGGCGGTGATGGCAGAGAATGGTACACCACTTCACTTTGGCAGCAAAACGTATTTTGCATTCGCAGTGCGCACTAACTAACAAGCACTCTGTAGCCCCCATTCGCTCCGAACTTCACCGACTGCAGCAGCTGCTGCTGCCGTACCAAGAAGACACTCCAGTGTAACTGAAGCTGAGTTGTTGGCGATGTAGTACGGCACTAACCACTATTCAAATTGATTGGATTGGGCGAAACGATATGTTACTTTGCCACTGCGTAGTACACTTCTAGGTAGGCAAGTGGGTAGACATGCATGTATACTTTATCTAAGTACGTATACGAACAAGTGGAACATACGAATATATGAACAAGTGGAACAGTTTCAGTTGAGGCGCAGTGAAAGTTCCGCAAAATGGGTGGAATTGCATTTTGGTGCTTGGAGCGAAAGTTTTTAGCAAACTATTTGCTGCAGAAGTTTTACATTAAATCCCCACTAGAAGGCGGCTGAAAGTTCAGGTTACTGGCATACGTACGTACGTACATATGCTATATATGATTCTAAGCTGAGTGTGTGTGCGCCTCTCGGGGCTGGTTAGTTGCATAAGCTGGAGAGAAATTTAAATAACCGGGATTTTGTTAAGCTAAGCGACTGACTGACTGTCTGGCAATGTGGTGCTTCTGATGCGCCTAAAAGCCTCGTACAGAAACGTATTGCAACATTAGGGTGTGTTTGTTTTTTAAATAGTATTTATTGATAGTTTAACTGTGCCTATAGTATATTATAGTAAGCTTATCATTATTAGAAAACAGTTTAATAGAGTTACTTTCGAAAATACACAAATATATAATTTATAATCGATTGTCCCTGAAGACCGGAAATCTGTTCTAAATACTGTATACCTCTTTCCTAATACCCAAAAGCCTTCACTGAGGTGTTCAAGGGCGGTAAAGGGCCCAGGTATCCAAAATAGCTGTTTTAAGCTCAGAAGTCGTATTAAATTGACGATAATCCTAGTACGCCTGTCTTACCAGCCATTCCCAGTTGTTCACAAGAGGACTTACATTAGGAGAACAAGCCGGCCCTTCCAAAAGATCGGTATTTTTAAGGTAAAGCCACCATATCATAAGTGAACTTCAGCCGAAATTGCGCTCCAAAACCATCGATACGAGGGACTTTATGGCGTGGTTTCAAGAGAGGCGCTTTCTGCAATTGCTCACGTAAAAAGTGAGGATTGAAAATTTTAGGATGAAGAAATTTGCTTCTCTCTTTTCAGTTCTTCAATTTGGGAGTACTTTTATAGTGATCATTACATAACAATTATTTGGGAATCAAAAAATCAAGTATCAAGTAAAAAGTATTTTAAAAGCTCACTAAAAAGCTAACCCTAACTAAAGCTCAAGAGCACATAAGCATGTGTGAGGGCGTTTACAGCCGTGCATTTAATAAAATTCAAAAATCAGCTAGCAAACTAACAAAATATGCACAAACTACACTTTTGCAACTACAACGCCAACACATTCGCCGCACACATGCATACATACCTAAACACATATAACACCATAATGTAGTGTATGCACATATCCTGCGAAACTCACCTAATCATATTTACAGTTCTCTTGAAACTAGCATTCAATTCATTTAATACCGACAACGTTCTTTCTTTTTTTAACCACAATATCGCATCGCATTGCAACGCTCCCCCTCCACTCTTTTGCTTTTCGCTTTGCCGTTATTAGATAAGCCCCATTGGTTCGATAATGACACTTCATTGGTGCAATATGCGTATATCGGCGGTATGGTGAATATATCATGCGATGCGATGGGTGAGCCGCCACCTTCGTTCACCTGGGTGCATGAGGGTCGTGCCATTACCGGACGTAATTATCGCATTTTCTATGCCGATTACGGTTCAACGCTACAGATACATGTCCGAAATGAATCACAACTCGGCGATTATAAGTGTAAAGTTGCCAATCCGTTGGGCATGCTGGAGCGCATAGTTAAGCTGCGTAAGGGCCAGAAGCCGAGCGGACCGACACGTTTTCAATTGCTGCGTGCATTCACCGATGGCTTCGACCTCGACATCCGATCGGTGAAGTATTCGAATGTTGAGGATAATATGCATACGTACGGCTATCGTGTGCAATATATGAGTGAGGGGGATTTTAAGCATAGCGCGGGCAATTGGAGTTATGCAAAGCATAAGGATTTTCACTTGCAACGAGGTAAGTGCTGCGTGTGCCCTAAGTGCTAAGTGAATGCAAATGAGATAAAATTTTGAAAAAGAAAATTGGTGGATCTTTCGTTTTGCAAGGTTTGCTTGGAAATGTTTCCTTTTATCATTTAATGTAATAAATATTTTCTTATTTTTTAAAATTTAATTAAAGCATTTATTATTTAAAGTGTTCGGTTGTCTGAGTTTCATTTTCTTTGCATGCGAGTATTTCCTTTTGTTTTGATTGGTTTTATACAAAAACTCAACGATTTTAAGTTGATTTGGTGTTTTATCTGTAATCTCTGTTTTATTATATGGACTTATGGAATGGCTCATTCAACATGAAATCAACGAATTCAACGCACTTTTAAGTTCCCTAAACTCATCTATTTATTTGGCAAACAGTGTATCCTTAGAGTCGTTGTTCTCCAAAAGGAACGTTTTCAAGTTTGAAGTAAGATACAAATCAGCGAGGGCTCTACTGAGAAAGTGTATACTTTTCTAGTAATAAAAGATAAGAATAATAGTCGATCCGATTTTAAAAGAGTTTTTCACATAGAAAAAGCGTTTAAAGCCAGTATTTTCATAGGGGGATTGAGAGAACATAGAAACACAAATATAATACGTACTAGATCTCTATGGCAGGGTAAATTCCGAGTGCTTACAGATTCTATCCCGACAATATCAAAAAAAAACTAGTGATCTAAATAGAGGTACTTTTTTCAAAAGCCTTTTTTTGGCAGATCACGCTTGAGTCGTGTCAAGCTGTCATGTTAATTTTGTTCAGATTGTTTGGCATTTGATCATGGAAGGGATTATGTACGTCTGAACAACTTTTACAAATTGTTTAACTTTATTACGGACATTCACGTTCTGTAAAGAATGTGTTTTATGCGCTTCGCTCAACTTATGGTCAACATAATCGGCCTACTGAGACCCAGCATTCATTATTACCTTCACAAGCGATATCGCTTCGCTCTATGGACTCTTAAAAAATACAAAAAGATCCGACATTTTCAAGTCAAATTTTGTTCAGCGATGAGATCCATTTTTGGCTCAATGAGTATGTAAACAACCGAAATTGCCGCATTCACTAAAGAGATTCCAGAACTGTCATTTCATTCAGAAAGAATTTTTGCTGTGTCCGTCTGTTTAAATAATCAGTGTCTGAGGTGTCGGTCTGAAACCTTGTAAAATAACTTTTCTCCACAGTAAACTGCCCTTTGTCGGCATCGCTGATGTTGGACCATTGTAGCATACAGCTGACATACAAGCTGACCCATCAAAATAATGTTTTGGTGGACATTTTTTTATTTTACAAGAAATCTTCGCGAGACTTCAAGGCTTCAATCTCTGAACATATTGTTTAGATCGGACTATTATACTATACCATGTGGCTGCCCGATCAATGGTCCGAGGATGGAGTCACGCAAGAGAGGAAAGTTCTCTGAGCGCCGTTCACTTGGGAGTGGCCAAAAACGATTCTTTTAAATGTGGCTCAAGCGGCTCACGACTTCCGGTCATAAACCAAGTATCTTCTGTGTAGCCAAAAAACATCCGTTTGAAGGTGAGCTAAAATGAGGCGAAACATCCCCTCCCCAGGGTTGTGTAAAAAACCACTCCCAATGAGTAGAAGAAACAGTTCGGGTGAGAGACCCAATTTTGATGACGACCCCTGCAAACGTGTTTTAAGGAGTACGATTTAAGGGCATGCACCTGGAATGTCCGGTCCCTTAATTGGGAAGGTGCGGCTGTCCAGCTGGTTGATGGTTGGTTGAAATCAAATCAAAGATATTAAAAAAAATACATTGAGTGAAATAAAGAAGAAATGGGGACGATATGACAGCGTGGGAGAGAGAAAAACAGTAGAAGAGAGAGAGAAAGAGAGTTTGCGTAGAGAGCAGTAACAATGCATAGAGAACCAGGAAGAGAAACATAGAGTAACGGTCAATCAAGATCTTTTCGAAACTAATATTTTATTAATTCGATTTCATATTTATTTTTATTGTGCCGTTTTATTAGTTGCATTAAATTATAATTCCATTAAATCCATTTTAAAATTTGTCAATACAAATTAATATCAGCTATAAAATACCACATTATCTAAACTTTATATTCATGTCTTGTCTTTTATCACAACTTCTCTTCACACGCTAACGCCACCAACCCACCCACATACACACGCACACAGGTGGACGCTTTGTGCTCGACGGCTTGGACCGCAACACCACGTATTTGGTACGTGCTGCAACGCGCAATCTAGCTGGTCTTAGCGATTGGAGTACGGTGAAAATTTTCGCAACACTAACAAATTTCGCTCGACGAACCGTTACGAATATTATCTGGCAAACATGTTTAGTAGTTGGCTTAGGATACTCACTTAGTGAATATGTCAAATTTTGTGCGTACGTTTAAGTTCGATGCAACAACACCGCTAACACATACATATGCATGAACACATACATACATATGTAGGTAATAATGTGTATTTGTATGTACGGTTTAACATATACATACATACATACATCCATATATGTATAGTAAGTCACTCTAACAATTCAAGCCTTCCTCTCTCCTATTTCCCTCTCCCAAAATGCTTTACTTGTTCTTTAGCAAATGATTGGTAAAATACATATGCATACATATACATATGTGCTAATAGGGCCTTTAGTGAGGTGAAATCTCTGTTAAAAAGATATTTGATACACACTACTACATGCATAGTTGTTGAATGTTTACGATTATTGAAATTGGTATGAGTATGTATGCAGGTATGTATGTAGTTAATTCTGTTATATTTTTATGTACCTGATTTGTTTTGAATACGCTGCATACATATGTACTTACATATAATGCGTTGTAGTGGACACTGATTATATTTACTATACATTTTATGGAAGTGTTTACAAACAGACATTTTAAAAAGTTACACTGCTTTCAGATTCTGTGATAGATTTAGCAAATTTATTTTTTCTTACCAATTTTCGATTTGTTGTTTTTTGTCAATCCCGAAATTTCGGGTTTATGAAATATTAATTTCGGGATTCCGATTTTTTATTTTTGCGAGATTTAAAGGGTTTTTAAATTTTAAAAATTAAATATAATTTTAACCCCGGAATTTCGGGACTGTTATCACTTGTCGTCAAACTGACTTTTTTGAAAGTTTTGAGATTCAAATATTTTATACTTGTACATTTACGTGATTTTTATTAATAACAATAAATAGTATTCTATTCAGATTTCGGGATTTTGAAATATTTCTTTCGGGATCCCGATTTTTTCTTTGCGAAGTTTGCGGATTTTTTAAATTTAATTAATTTATTATTTATATAGTAAAGGTAATTTTAATACCAAAATTTCGGGACTATTAACATTTTTTCAACAAACTCTTTATTTCTTTTGCGAATGTTTTGAGTTTAAAATATTTCATAATTGTACATTTCAATGATTTTTACTCATAATAATAAGGTGTATTCTAATCTCAATATTTCGGGATTATGAAATACTACTTTCGGGATCCCGATCTTTTTCTTTCACAAAGGTTTACGGACTGGACAAATATTTCAAACCCGAAATTCCGGGATTTTTAAATTTTAGTTTCGGTATATCAATTATTTTCTTTTATGTATTTAAGGACTAGAATTTTTAACTTTTAAATTTTATTGATTTTTTATAATGATGTTAAAAATATTTTAATCCCGAAATTTCGGGATTGAACATAAAATTATTATCAAAACAAAAAGTTTTTATACTATAGTTAGATTCCTGTAGTAACTAGGCTATGCTTATGATGTTGCAAAATGGGCGCAACATTAATTTCATATGCAACCCTGCAAGCCGGCATTAAAACTCTTGGTATCTTCACGAAAATTTATTTCACCTTTTTTCCTTCCAAAATTTAATTATTATTATATTATATATCTTTTTTTATTCATTATCAACACTTTTTCCAATAAAAATCATTGACGAGTATTCCACATCGTTTTTGTACTTTTTTAAAAGAAATTCTTCAAGAATTTCACATCTGTGTCGTAAAATGGAAACAAAGAAATATAATAGAGAACTTGAAAGATTTTACTAAATAAGTGCATAAGTCCAAATTGAATGTACACACACAAAACTGAACTAAATGAAGTATGATTATCGTGAATTTAAACAGAAACGATTATTGTAGCTTAAATATTTAATATTATAAAACAAAAACAAATAAAAACTAGTTAATAAAAAATAAACAAATGCGCAAAACAAAAACAACTAAATAAAACGAAATATAATTCCAATGAATGTGTGAAAATTGTTGTTTTACTCAAGTTTTTGGATTAGAAATATTTATTATGAGCTTGCGGGCTGATTTTGGTCTTTCAAAATAGGACTTTAGGTGTACAAAACATATACATTCTTATAGAGAAACTTTTATATGGAAAAAACTATAATCCTTAGAAAAACTAGTATTTTTAGAAAATGTAGCATTTTAAGCACTTTTCTAACATTTCCGCTGATATCTGTACCCAAATGTATGACAATTTTTGTTATGTAATAAAGTCGATAATATTGCTCAGAAAAACAGAAATTTTGAGTAGCAATACTGAAGGACAAAGCTACACTCGCCGCTTGGAAGCTTTATAGATTAAGCTTTTTAAATAATCTAGATAATTTTAAAATGTCTCTGTTTTTTTTCGAATATTTTCTGTGATTTTATTCGAATATTTAAAAAAATGTCCAATAAATATTCAGAATTCTTAAAAGCAAAAACTCACCTTGAAAATGTCTGCTTCGAACCAGTTTTCGACCCATAGCCTCTTCGGCAAAGTTCTTTAAAATGATCTGCGGAGCACTTCCCGTTTACGTGATTTTTCTCTTTTTTTGGTACCCCAAAAATCGCTGCATATGTGATAGAAATTCCAAATTATGTAACATATTTTGGAAACAGACAGACATTGGTATACTATACGAGTATAAGGCGACCATTACAGGGGGTAGATAGCAGTTCTGAGTAGAGACTCTAAAAACATGGTTATTTTAAGTAAGGACGAGGAAGGAGGAACGTCGGAACCGACCTTAGCGAAACTGAACAGAGACTCGACTTAGGGAGACGAAATCCTCTTCCGAAAAGGGTGATGGCAATACCGGCTTACATGGCTTACCGTCGTTGGCAAAAACCTGTCGACACTAAGCAAAAATAAGGCTGAATCTCCAGCACTAGTAGAGAAAGCTCTGCTAAGTTCATGGGAGGCCCAGAGTCCCCAACAAAAGCCAAGGTCCATGTGGGAAAGCATATGGTGGCAGCTAAAAAGCAAGTCGACCGTCAGTTGGCAGCCAAGATTATGGAGCGCTTTAGTGGCAAGCAGGCTGAGCAGCATAATAACACACTTGAGTGGGTCAAACGTCAGAAAGACATGCATCGAAAACTTGCCAGCTCTTTAAAGCTTGGCGTGTACGATCGCAGCAGGGGAGATGAAGTCATCTCCCATAAGGAAGAGAAATTGTTAGCGGCTGCTTTTATAAAAATGATCGTAGGCCACTGCCTAGGTGCGAGTGTGCCGGGCGGCACCTCGGTATGTACAAACTAGTAAGGCTTCGCACATCCAAAACTTGAGTGCGATTAGACTGGAGATGACCTGGGAGTCATATCGACATGAGCTGATACTCCTAAACAACGAGGCCTTCGAATTTCGATGTAAAATAGAACTCTGTCTCTGCCTTTTTTAACGTAAAATTTTCTTCCAGATAATATATTCCCGATATCTGAGAAGTCACTTAAGTTGAGATCCCGAAAATATGAAGAATTCGCAACCACGTTCAAAACTTATTTCATGATATTTGCTATAGTTATCCTTGTTTTGTGATACGATACATACCTTTGATGGAATAGCAGTTTATTCCACTTAAAATGGATGCCGATTTTCCTCATTTCGTCTTTCAAACATTAGAATAACTATAAATAATATAACTATCCACTTCTACAATGATCGATGAAATTTATTACATGCTTATACCAAAATACAGACTCCATAACTTTTTCGTCTTCGGATTAATTTCAAGGGTTTTATTAAGATTGAAAAGCTCTAAAAACTACTTCGAATCATCCAATCGTTGCTGCTGTTCGGCTGTCTGTTATGATAGCCGCTTCTCGACGACGGACTTTCCTTTTCTTTGTTGACGTGCACTATTTGCTGCACAGAGGCGGGTGCGTATGTTGGCTGCAACAGGATAGTGGTCCGAGTCAATGTAAGGACCTCGGCGACGTGTCTTCGGCGACGTTATCACAACATGATCGATTTGATTGGTGGTTTTTCGATTTGGAGATAGCCAGGTAGCTTGATGAATTTCCCTATACGGGAATCCAGTACTACATATTTCGAACCCCGGCAAAGTAGATCAGCCTCAACCTATTTGGGGATGAGTCATATGTAAAAGTATCATTTCTGGCCACTCCCAAGTGGGTCACTCAGAGATCTCTTCTCACTTACGTGAACCTTTACACATGACTCCCACCTCCACATACATAGTACATTTGTTATGATTTATTTACTCTTTCGAACCAAAAGATCTGTGCAACAGCGGAAAAAGTTAATTTCAGAACAATAAACAATAAAAATTTAAACCGTTAATGTCATCGATTGTTCTAGCTCACAAACATCTGTGTTTACCACATAATTTATTCACAATTTTTGTTTTATAATACAATTTTAATTACATTGTAATCAATAACGTGTACACATAATCAAACATATTATGTAAATATGGCTTTATTTATGCGATATTATGGCCGAAATGTCAACATGAAATGAAATATTATTATTTTGCATTATTATTAAGTAGTTGTACAAATATGAGGCGAATGGGCCAGTATGTTTGTGTTAAATATATAAAATTTCGAATTTAGTTTTTGATTTAAATTATACTGTTTTATTGTATTAATTGCTGTAAAAAGTGATATAGGCTCGACAACATGCAACAAATACGGTACAATTAGTTGTATGTTTACCGATATGTGAAGAAACAAAGACAGGATTTTTAGTTCAGTCGTTCTTCCTTTTCGCTGCTTGGAGATTCTAAGTGTAGACAAGTTTTCTCCCGGAGTGGAGGTCTTCCTCTTCCTCTACTTCCCGCGGCGGGTACCGCGTCGAAAACTTTCAGAGCTGGAGTGTTTTCATCCATACAGGCCACATGACCTAGCCAGCGTGGCCCCTGTCTCTTGATTGGCTGAACTATGCCAATGTCGTCGTACTTGTATGTCTCGTACATCTCATCGTTCCATCGACTGCGGTATTCGCCGTTGCCAATGCGCAAAGAACCATACATGTTCCACAGAACTTTTCTCTCAAAAACTCGTAACGTCGACTTATGATCAGCAGTTTTAAAGCTACATAAAAAGCTTGTCTTTAGCTATCCAATTTGCACTAATCATACGACCTAAGGTAACCTAACTATTCGGATATTTTTTAAGAGAGTGTGATTTTTCTAAGTGAAGTCTAGGGTGTAGGATTAGCAGGGTCATGTAAAGAGGTGGTTAGTGTCATACGGGGACTATAAATCTAGATAAGTAGGAGTTTAAACTGCTACCGTATTCAGAACGAAGCTGCGCAAGGGTCACTCTCGATTCTCGCGGCAACTCGAGCTCGTCATCTGCAATGGGTGGTGGTTTGACCCCGAGTACGCCATTCACGGAGAGGGATCAATTCTCACAACATTCGGTTCTACGTTACCGGAATTGACTTGGATTATATCCGGCCACGGGCTGTACTTTCGGAGATCTAATCTCGTTTGAAGCGGTAAGTTTTCTTACTGTCATACTTTATGGTGGTGATGGCGGTAAAAGAGACCTAAGATCAGCTTGAAAATTATGAGGCTACAATAACATCTGGATAATGTTTGCGAACAACGATTCGAGCAATCTGCTAATCCAAAAAATGCCTCAACCTAACGTATTAAGTACAATTATTATATTCTCCAGCATTCGAATATTGCTAACCTTGCAAAATGTAATGTTGCATTAAATGTATGCGTAAATTAATTTAACATTTTCCATTCGATAGTATTCAACAGTTGTTAGTCGAGCAGCAAGAGATTCACTTTTGCTATGCAATAAAATCAAACCCACACGCACACTCAGACATACAAGCTGTGCGAAAGCTTAATAAAATAAATGGCATTTTGATTAAATCAGCACTTTTCATACTGAAACCACAAATTCATAGATACAATGCAATGCAGAAAATAACGTAATAAAACAATTTTGCAATTTCAATAAAAAAAATTGTGCAATAAATTTCCTAAAACTGACTTAAAGCATAGAAAATCGATGCACCACTGGAAAATTGGCAATATAATATCTATATGTGTATATAATATATATACAATGTGTAGGAGATGGGAATAAACAAAAAATGTGTATGAGTACGTATTCTACAGCAAGATATATATATTTACTTGCGTACGGTAACAAGTTTTCTGGCGTGGTGATTTTTGAGAGTATTAAATGTTCGATAAAATTCGGTTGGGATACAGGGGAAACTACTAAATGCTATTTTATAGCGCAACTGTACGAAGAGGGCATAACGAAGTTCTATTAGAGCAAAGGTCAACATTTTCGTAAAGTTTTCAAAGCTTTTTAATAGGTGCGATTAAGTTAAGACCATTTAACATTAAATACACTGATGAAGAAATATACGAATTGTAGATAAAAACAAGACCTCTGAGCTGAAAAAAGCTCCGACGTATGCCTGTTCCGATCCGAAGCTCAGATATATCTCCCCACCGTAACCTCCTTTTAGGGGTTGATAAGTCTTTCTTCTTCTTTATTGGCGTAGACACCACTTATGCGGTTATAGCCGAGTTCACAACAGCGCAACAGTCGTTTTTCCTTTTCGCTGTTTGGCGCCAATTGGAGTTTCCAAGAGTAGCCAGGTTCTTTTCCACCTGGTCTTTACGTCTGAGCGGAAGTCTTCCTCTTCCTCTGCTTCTCCCGGAGGGCACTCCGTTGCATACTCTCAGAGCTGGAATGTTTTCATCCATTTGGTCGATATGATCTAGCCAGGGAGCCGTTGTCTCTAAATTCGCTGAACTCCGCCAATGACTTCGTATGTCTCGTACAGCTCATCGTTCCATCGACTGTGATATTCGCTGTTGCCATAAATCTTCTGCAGAACCTTTTTCTCGAAAACTCGTAAGTCGACTCATCGATGTTGTTATCGTCCATACCTCTAGATCATATATCAAGACGGAGATGATGAGTGACTTGAGGAGTTTGGTCTTTGTTCGTAGAGAGAGGACTTAACTTCTCAATTGCCTACTCTGTTCGAAATAGCACCTGTTGGCAGGATTTCAAGGCTGGCATTTTTGTTGGTGCTAAAGCTTTCATTTAATAGTTTTAAGATAGACGAAATTATCTAACTTTAAAGTTATGACTGCCAACAGTCACGTGGGAGCCAAGTCGCGAGTGCGACGACTGTTTGTTTGATGACAAGAGATATTTTATCTTGCCCTCGTTCACTACCAGACCCATTTGCTTCGCTTCCTTATCCAGTCTGGAGAAAGCAGAACTAACGGCGCGGATGTTGAGGCCAATAATATCAATATCATCGGCGTACGCCAACAATTGTACTCTTATAGAAGATGGTACTTTCCCTATTTAGTTCTGCAGCTCCAATTATTTTCTCCAGCAGCAGATTGAAGAAGTCACACGATAGGAAGTCGCCTTATCTGAAACTTCGTTTGGTATGGAACGGCTCGGAGAAATCCTTCCCGATTCTGACCGAGATTTTGGTATTGCAGAACCGTATTAATTTTGCGGAGATACCAAATTCAGACATAGGGTTATAAAGGCAGCTCCTTTTCGCGTTGTCAAAAGCAGTTTTAAAATCGACGAATAGGTGGTGAGTGTCGATTCTCCTTTCACGGGTCTTTTCCAAGACTCCGCGCATGGTGAGTATCTGGTCAGTTGTTGTTGTTTTCCAGGCTTAAAGCCACACTGATAATGTCCAATCAATTTATTGGCGGTAGGCTTTAATCTTTCACACAGTACGCTCGATTGAACCTATATGCGATGTTGCGGAGGCTTATCTCATAGTAGTTGGCGCATATTGTGGAGTTTCCCTTTTTGTGAATTGGGCAGAGCACACTTTCTAAATTCCAATCGTTGGACATGCTTTCGAGCGACCATATTTTATAAAGAAGCTGATGCATGCTCCTTATTAGGTCTTCGCCGCCGTGTCTGAATAGCTCGTCCGGTAATCCATCGGCCCCGCCGATTTGTTGTTCTTCCGACGTGTAATTGCTATTCGAACTTCTTCATAGTCGGGCAATGGAACGTTTGGTACATCGTCATCGATTGGGGAATCGGGTTCGACATCTCCGGGTGTTATGCTTTCACTGTCGTTCAGCAGGAGGGAGAAGTGTTCCCTCCATAATTTTAGTATGCTCTGGGCATCGGTTACTAGATCACCTCTGGGGGTTTTACAAGAGTATGCTCCGGTCTTGAAACCTTCTGTAAGTCGTCGCTTTTTTCGTAGAATTTTCGAGCATTACCTCTGTCGGACAGCTTGTGATTTGACTCCCCATCCTACTAGCTGAAATCATATTTCATAAACCTTAAAAATCTTCAGATGATTTCTTTGAAGAATAAAGAAAAAATTTAAGGATGGTTATGAGCTGGAAATATCGTTTTAATGAGTATTTCGATGTGAGATTAAAACACAAAAACAAATATATGAGTTTAATTAATCCCGTTACTCTTCCATGCACCCTCGCATATACTCTGTCACATCCCTCATATTGCTGCTCTTTTATTTAATAAAAGAATGAGTTTTAATAAAAAAAATTCTAATTTTTTTTTCAAAGAAAATGAATAATTTTGCTGGAACTGAATTTCATTGAATATAGATAACACAAAAGATAACAACAAAAACAGCAACAAAGCGCTTATCATATTTGCCAAACGTTCACAGGATATCCGTGCGGGCGTGTGTTCATACGCACACACACATACATATATATATATATATATATATGTATATACATATTTACTCGTTGTTCACAATTTTTGTTAAAAATAAATATATTATATATACACATATACATATATATGTATTTATCGTCCGCCGTTTGTCGGTTGGTCATTTGTGCAGTTGTTTTGTTTGATTTCGTACTCTTATTGTTGCTTTTGTTATTGTAACCCGTTTGATGGTTGTTTTCATTGCCACCACAATTTTATTTAACGCAAAATATGCATATTAATTTAACCGCAAAATTGCGATATGCACATCAAATACATACATACATACATATGTACGTGTCTACATACAGATTTATAAATATCCTTGCGGTTGTTTGTGTCTACGCGTTTATACACACAACTACACACGCGCGTATTAAATGGATAGTTTATGGAGTTCATAAGCTTATGAATTAGTTAGTAGCTTAAGAATTTAATAACGGAGTGCATACATACAGACAAACGCATATTTATCAACTTTACACAATTTGGTGCGTTTCACAAATCTCTAAACAGTTTTGAGGTAATTCGCTTAATTTTTGCTATAAAAGGTAACTGTAAACAAATGTCAAGAAAAATAACTCAAAGCTTCTTTTCCTCCAAAAATGTCCAATAAAATAATTTCTCTCTCAGTAGTATCAACAGAATGCATCCATTTGGCATCAACGAGATCTGGACAACATGGTGCAGATGATGGTAATCACTTGGTGTCCGGTGATTACATTGGTAGGTAGCTAGGTATGAAGAGTGGCAGTCTAACGACGCATCTAGGCCTTTGGAAGACCCATTGTTATACAACTAAGGCTCATATCCCCTCACTCTATTGACTCCTCTCTGGACCATCTCTTCATCTAATGAAGTTCATCGGTACAAAAAGTTGTATCTGTGCTACCTCCGAAACGTTGTCAAGAAACTGTCGACCGACGGTTGCGACTCTTTTCCCATACAAAAGCTTGCATTTGCAGAGAAGATGCCTTATAGCCTCCTCTTCTAATTCCTAACAACTTTTCTAATAATCATTATTCGATGTTGCTAGTCTGCTGGCTTGGATGCCAATTTTATAATAGAGTTCTTATATCATTCCTTTTGAATTTTAATAGTCGGCATGTGTGGCCCATATTTCATCCATACCATTTTTACCTGCTTGTTGAGCAAATCAGGGATTGACCCTATTCAGAAATTTAAAGCATGTTTGCTGATTAATTATCTGCAGGTAGCCAGCGACATATGTATGAGCCGGAGCCTAATTGTAGAATAATCCCTGTTTTGGCTAGTTTCATAGTTACCAGGGAAATCATTATGCCCAGGAACTCATTGTAGGTTTAGCGTGGAATAAAAGATCTAGGCATTCTTTAACTATATTTAACAGATCCCGAAGATAATTTAGTGATTTCAAATCCACAGTATTTTTTTTTTAACCGGAGGCTAATTGTACAGAAGTCCATGTTCTGGTTAGTTCATCTGATTCACAGATACCAGGGATATCCTTATGCCCTGAGAGCCATTGCAGCTTTTCGTATAATAGTATATTACATCCATTAAGAGATCTAAACATTCTTTAGTGATTTCAAAGCTGCTTGGTTATCTGTATATATAAATATATTACCTGTTGTTAGCACACTCCTTGTTGGAACAAGAAGGCTTTTTTGAACCGCTGTGATATCTGCTTGGAAGGCACTATAGACGTCTGATAGAGGGTAAGCTAATTTAGTTTCCAATTTTGCGGAAAAATACCACCTTCCACAGGACTATCTATGATCCATCCGTATAGATGCTTATACCTATCCATCCGTTCTATTCACCTTGTCCTTTCCAACTCTTCTCTGGATAAGTATATAATATGTTAATATGGTAATATTGGGGACCGAACTTAAGTTCAATTCTATAAGATTTCGAAAATCCGTGGTAATGGATAGAAACCGAAACTAACTAAGCATCATAGAATGCCCTTTATTACAGTCGACTAATAGGGATGATTCCCTCAGTCTAAGAGCTGACTTTGCTGCCATTTGCTTACATCACAAGTCTATTGGAAATAAATGTAAAATGACGTTGCATAAGAATCTCCCAATCAAACTGCCGGCGCTACTGACTATCCACTATCGATGTGTGTGGCTTGGCGTTGCTTGATGGAACACAATTCCTCTCCTACTGGTCAACAACGCAGGCCACTTCCAGGCATGGGCTTCCCTTATATGGATTAATTGATAACAGTAGAGCACCAAAGAATGGGAGTTCTCCTTTCAAATATAGTTAACATCCATTCAGTTGCATCAATGTGTCATTAATGTTAATTGAGTATATCCTGAATTAATATTTTATTGTCCATTTTATCTGTTTTTCTCTATTAGTCATACTCACATTTCGCGCAATTTTCACAATTTTTTTTGTTTTTGCTTTGTTCTTTCACTATCCATACAATTATTATATAATTATGAAATAACATCTGTCAAATGTAATTAAATGAAATTAATATAACTGCTTGAATTCAATTTAAATGACTGCAATTTTGTTTCACTAAAAACTTTATCTAGAATTATAGGTGTGTCAAACAATATTTATTTTAATTTTTTATACCGATATTGCGATTATAATTTTTATTATACATATTTATTTTCTTTTTTTTTAACAATATTTTATTTTTTCTTTTCTTTCAGCAAAATTGTGTAAGGTAAGAATATGACTTTATTGTTCATTATTTGCCCCTTGTTTGTCATCAGTAACATAACTGTCTAATTTATTCGAATAAAGCTCATCAGCGCTTACAATTTTCAAAACTATGTATAGAATAATGATTTTCGACAAATCATGATTTGATTTCTTGCGGTTTCCAGTGTAATTTCTTATATATTTTTTCTTTGCGCCAGCGTTTTAATGAACTCTCTGAGCACCAATATTCTTTTAACTTTTTTGTCCGCCTTTTGAATCACTTTATTTAATCAAAATATTAGCTTTAACTCATACTTGTAACATCCATATACCAGCAGCATTGAGTAGCATTTAAATGTACGTTTTTTAACACACATACATACATATGTTGAGGTTATGTCTGACTTGTTGCAGTATTTAACACTTGTTGAAGTTGTGGTTTCATGATAAGCACTGAGTGAGCACATCAATCAGTATACCATTTTTTTATTTGCAGTTGCTATTGTTGTTAACACGCTTTTTAAAATAATGAATTAATAATGGTAATTAATAGATATTCATTAAAAGTGAGGAAAAAAGTTACTCATACGCTCCGTTGATCACAAGAATAACATTTAAATCCTTTGATTATAAACATATTATGTAATTATAAATGTGAGCTTGCATTTAAAGAGGAACTAATTGAATTCATTTATTTATTTTTTCCCGTTTTTATGAATACAGTAGCGCGGCAAAATAATAGGAACACTGCAAATTTAGAAATTCTTACAAGTTTGTTTCAGAAAATAACTTCTAATTAATTCAGCTTATTTATTATTGAATTGATCTTTGTTAGTGAGTGGCTTAATATCTTCCATTAAAAGTAGTTGGAAGATATTGAGCGTTATTATTTTGTATTTTTTAGATAATAATATTTTAGTCTCGTAACATGTTGCCACAGAGTACATATAATAGACTCGTTGACCTAAAATTAATCGGTTATATACATATATAAACGATCAGCACGACGAAATGAGTTGAAGTTGGGAAACTCTTAGCCCGCCCGTCCGACCTTCTGACCATGAAACGAAAACTTGAGTACAAATTCAGATACCTTGATGAAATTTGGTATAGATATTCCTTCGATTCGATTCGAAGAGATTGGACCATTGTCACGCCCACAAAATATCGTTAATGGAAAACTTATTAAGTACTATAACTAAACGGCAAATTACCTATGACACAAACTTGTATTTAATGTAGATATCTCATAAATCACTAAACATGTAGTATATCATCTAAGCTCGGTCAGAATACATGTATAATTTTATCACCTTCATATACGGTTTGGAAATAGATGAAATCAGATGGCGACCTTGCCGAAATTGATAAAATAATGTGGGCATAGCACCGCCCACTTTTAGGTGAAATTTATATCTCAGAAGTTCAAGCCCTCATATACCAAATTTGTGGACCCCAGTACTTTCGTCTGACTTTATACCGAAAACATCGTTTTAATATACCTAATATATATTAATAATATGAACAGGTTATATTAAATATGCCACTAAGTTTGTAACACCTATAAAGAAACGTCGGAGACCCTTTAAAAAATATAGAAAATAATTGAGGCTTTGAAAGCGGTCTATGGTCGATTGTGCCCTGGTTATAAAATATATTTATAAATGATAAGCATGATGAGCTCAGTCGATTTAGCCATGTCTGGTTGTATAGCATAAATATATGCTACAAGTCTCCCAATTTTTGAAATATCGATAATTCAAATACATACTTTTCTCACCAATAAAAACCTTTTTATTTGCCAAGTATCATCAAGAAATTTGTCACAGATTCCTTTCCTAGGTATCGCTACAATAACCTAAAATATTATTCAGAGCGGACTACTATAGGCATAGCTGTCATGTAAACTGACCACTAAAAATCAACATAAATATTTCACCTTTTAACACTATAAAAAATGCTACTGTGAAGGTTCTTGGTTCAAACTTCCTGCAAACTTATGCTTTATATCGGGTGATCCAATTAGAGGTACATTTTTCTATAGTCTTTTTTGACAGATCACACGTGAGTCGTGTCAAGCTGTCATGTTATTTCTGTTCAGTATTGTTTGCCATTTCATCATAGAAAGACCTACGTTCGACGTTTACAAATCGTTCAACTATATTACGAAAATCCACGTTCTGTGAGGAATATGTTTTGCGCACTTCGATCAATCTGAGGTCAACATAATCGGCCTACTGAGCATTCTATTCGCAACACCATCACCATATTGAGACCCAGCATTAATTATTGATAATATTCGATCGAATAGAGCAGTTACAGCACAACAGAATAGACTACGTCCAGCAAGCAGTGAAGAAAATATAACAACCGCAATTGGGAGTGTACACAAAACCGGGGAGAGTCGAGAGCAACTATGCCTGACGTATGGAACGACTTGGCACATTTTACGTTGAGATGTTAAATTGAAAGCGTACAAAATACCGTCTGTGCAAGCCAATCGACCTTCCTAAGCTACATCGCATCGGTCTATGGGCTATTGAAAAGTTGCAAGAAGATTCGCCGTTTTGGAATCAAATTTTGTTCAGCGATCAGGCACATTTCTGTCTTCTGGGTATGTAAGCAAGCAAAATTGCGGTATTTTGTTGAAGCGTTCTTCGACTGGAGAGATTCAAGAGCTGCCATTTCTTCCAGAGGAACCAACGGCTTGGTGTGGTTTGTGGGCCAGTGGAAACATCGGTCTATATTTTTTCAAATATGATGTCTGTAAAAACTGCCAATGGCGACCGTTATAGAGCCAAGATAACTGGCTATTTGATGCCCGAAATTGAAGTTCGTGATCTCGGCGACATTTAGTTTCAGCAAGACGGCGACATTTCCCACACATCGCATCAATCAATGGATCTATTGAATGAACACTTCTGTGAGCATATAACTTCACATTTTGGGTCGATCGATTGTCCCCCAAGATCGTGTGATATCACAGTGTTAGACTGTTTTCTGTGGAGATATGAAAAGTCTAAAGTCTATGCGGACAATCCTGCTTCGTTTCAGGACTTGTAGCAAAACATCACACGTGCCATTCGCCAGTTACCAAATCCTCAAACGAGACATCGATTGGACTCAACGGAAGGATAATCGGAGAGGTTGCCGGGGCTAATATTTGAGAGAGATAATCTTCAAAAAATAAATGCCACAGCATGTTCTTTCAAATGACAATAAACGTTTTGCATTAAATTCGAACTTTCTGTGTATTTTTCTTTAAAAAAGTAGGGAACCTCGAAATGGATCACCCTTTATAATAATTCATGAGTTAAAAATGCGTTTTCATTCCAAGAAAACGTCAATATTAACTAAATTGTGTTTGTGTGTGTGTTGACGCAGTTTCACAATTTATTTGCCTTCTCATGTGTAACTGATTGCTTTATAGTAAAAAGCGTATTGTTAAAGTAAATAATAATACAATGCACAATAATTTGTATTTCATTTTATTTTATTTACGCCTTTTGTCGCCTATAAAATTATTATTAAAGTGTTAATTTAAATATTATTACTACTTAAATTCAGTGGCTTTTACGATAATAGCAATAATTGAAGTTGCACAAACTGAGGTCAAGTGATTAATACGCTTCACTATTTTATAGCATTACGATAATTTAATTGCATTTAATATAAACTTAAAGAGATAAAACCCATTAAATTAAATACTATACCTTAATACGCATACATACAAACACACATATAAACTATATTGTCTATAGTATGTATTGAAAGGTATGAAAACATTTGCCTTTGCTTAAGTATGATCCACATGTTTGCCATACTTAAGGGCATTAAGGACTTTGTCAATATTCAAGTGTCAATATTTAACTATGAATATTTTACGCTTGATTTATGCAAGTATTTGCAGTTAAATATATACATATTTAATTAATACAAATATCAAAATATATACATATGTTATATTCGTAAATCACAATTAATATGTACGTATGTAGAGGCTTTCTATTAAAATAACTTCGCATAAATTATAGTTGAAGTATTTGAATTCTCCGAATGACACATTGCTCGGTAAATTTTGTCTGAATGGATATATACATATATATGTATGTATACATGTATTGACCTTTGAATAAGACTCTGAAGCCAATGTGCTCTTTGCAATTTCTCTCGTTTCAAAAAAGTTAATTGAAATATACTTTATCAGAGCAGAGAGAATTTACTCCACAACAATTTTTACTAATTAGCTTCGGTTTCAAATTTCAAAAACACCCTGCTGTGACTTCTCTGCACACACACACATGCATACATGGTAAACCATATGAGCTAAACAGACAAATATAAATAGAAATCCCCGTTTTGATTTTGTATTTTATCCTGGTTGGTAACCTTGCAGGAAAAGCAGAGATGAAATAAAATTTCTTTACCAGTCACTAATGGGAGTGCCCATATAAAATCTTATCAAGTTTTCATACAGTAGCATTGACTTTAACCTTGATTTCGAAACACTTTTCATAAACACTTTTTGTGATGCCCTTTTTATCTCTTCGATCGGCTTAAAACGGGTTCCACGGAGCGACAACTTCAGTTTCGGGAACAAGAAAAAATAACACGGAGCCAAATCTAGTGAAAATCATGGTTAATCGATGGTAATCATTGTGTTTTTGGCTTTAAAATCGGTCATAATCGTGGCTCGATATGATGGTGCATTATCATCGTGTAAAATCCATGAAATGTTCTTCCACAATTGCGGCCGATTTCGACGGATGTTCTCACGCAAACGCCTCAACACGGCCAAATAGAACTCTTTTTTGACCGTATGTCCCTCCGGAACAAGTTCATGATGCACCAAGGCACGAACATCAAAAAAAAACAATGAGCATCATCTTGATCTTTGAGCGGCTTTGGCGTGTTTTTATTTTTTTTATTGTTTTGGTTTGTTTTGTTTCGCTCCATTCCGATGATTGTTGACGTCAAGCCCATAAACCCATGTCTCAACGGTTCTTCCATGAATGTGGGATTGGGATTCGTACGATGAAGCATGTCCAAACAGACATTTTTACGGTAAAATTTTAGAAAAAAATTCAACTTTATCGGGAGGAGTCGAGCAAGAAAACTTTTCGTATCAAAACTATCCACCAAATCATTCGGACTTGCAAGAGATGTCGAACTCTCTTACCATCTCTCTAACACTTACCTGACGATTTTCAAGCTCCATATCTTTAACTTTTTTAACATTTTCATCAGTTCAACGATCATCGACGTTCTTTGAACGATCTCTCATACGTACCACTCTTTTTTTGTCACAATATACAACAGTATTGACTTCAACTTTGATTTTGTAATACAGCTGTAATCCGGCAAAAGTTTAGTAAAACTCCAATAAGTAAGGGAATTATACTGAATGAAAGTATTAAAAATTGATTACTGAAACTTGAAAGGGTAAAAAAAGAAGATTTTTCATTCCTTAGCAATTTCTTGATGTTAAATACAGGTAAAAAACAAAAGGTCTGGACCATGAGTTTGGTGAATAAAAACCTCTCAATCAAGCTATCTGAGCTTCTGTCGAGTTGCTACTGATGTGTATGACCCGACTTTATCCTGGTGGAACACAATTCCTCTTCTATTCGCCAAAGCTAGCCTCTTCTGGGCAATTACTTCCTTCAGATGATTCATTACTTGACAGTACAGTTTCGAATAAAGTTTACAATAAGGGAGTATCTAATTCAACTCTTCAATAAAGTCCCAAAGAGCATGAGCAGACGGAATATGCTTCAAAGCAACGGTCTTTACATATTCGGAACTATTGTTAAGGAAGATATTTTTTGTTATTATACCCTAGACAGGGTATATTAAGTTTGCCACGATTTGCATCTTACGAAAGGAAATCTCGGAGAATATACATATATACGAGGGCTGTCCGATAAATAACCGACCTCAACGTGAAGCTAGCGGCACATCTGAAAAAAAAGTTTTTTCATAAATCAAAGATGAGTAGGACTCTGTGTATGGTGACTCTGCACCATCGTTTACCACCGTAAAATTTTGGGCAGCTGAATTTAAACGTGGTCGCAAGAGCTTGGAAGATGATGAACCTCCTGGGCGTCCAAAAACTGTAACCACTAACGATAACCTCGCTAAAGTTCATCAATTGGTACTAGACGACCGCCGGATTAAAGTTAGGGAAATAGCTGAGATTATGAAGATGTCAAAAGAAACTGTTTGTCACATATTAAATCAAGATTTGAGCATGAGAAAGCTGTCCGCGCGTTGGGTGCCGCGTTTGCTTACGCTAGACCACAAACGTGCGCGCATGAACATTTCCAGCGCTCTGTTGGCTCAGTTTAGAGGCAATAAGACCGAGTTTTGGCGCCGATTGATAACTGTAGACGAAACTTGGATTCATCATTATACGCCCGAAACAAAAAACCAATCTAAACAGTGGATTGGAAAGGGGGATTATTTTTATCGACTATCTTGAAAAAGGAAAAACTATAACAGGAGCATACTACGCATCATTATTGGACAAGTTAAAGGAAGAAATTTCCAAAAATCGGCCACATTTGCAAAAAAGAAAGTCTTGTTCCACCAAGACAACGCACCATCTCACACCTCAACAGTCGCCATGGCGAAAATCCACGAATTGCGGTTCGAACTGCTTGACCATCCACCTTATTCACCGGATCTAGCACCAAGCGACTTTTTTTTGTTTCCTCAACTTAAAACTGCGCTCGGCGGCCAGAGATTTTCGTCAAATGAGGAGGCAATCTCTTTCGTGAACTCGTATTTTGCAGACAAAGACGCCAAGTACTATTTGGAAGGGTTGCAGAGATGGGAGCATCGCTGGGAGAAGTGTGTGGAGTTACAAGGAGACTATGTAGAAAAATAAAAAAAAAAAATTTTGAAAAAGTCGCGTGCATCATGGTTAGGTCGGTTATTTATCGGACAGCCCTCGTATATAAATATACCTGTAAACAATAAACATGACGAGCTAAGTCGACTTAGCCATATATAGGAACTAATCCCTCAGTTTTGAGATATCGGTCTGCACCCGTCATTTTCTACCCAATAAGCTGATTGTTGTTTCTTGTTTTTCATTTCTTCTTCAGTCTGACAAAATTCTATACCGAGCTTGGTAGGTAGAAATCGGGCCTGATTACATAATATACACTGATTTTGGATTTACCCAACTATGCAAGTATAATATTTCTTCACTGTCTTAGGTCTTATCTGTCCTGAATATGATCCATGTTATCTTACCACTTGTTTTAACTTTTTTGTTTCAATCATATTCACACTTCTTTCTCAATAGCATCATCTTCTAAAAACTACTCACGCTTATAGCATAATCAACCACTCCTTTGTGATCACTATTGCCAATAGACGCCACAAAAATTTGCCATAAACCTCGCATACCCTACAAAGTATCTACTCGTATATGAATGATCACCTGCAGACGAAGTTAACCCTTTTGCTTGTTTTTATCTAATTTTTAAAAACTACAAATAAAGTCGCCGCGTTGCGCCTAATGCTGTTAACGATTTTGTTGTTTCATTCTTTCGCATTTTCAAACGACAAACAAATCTACCCACACACCGTGCTTTCACTCTTCATCACCTTTGCTAAACTGCCGTCACAGCGGCAGCCGGCCGCAATGGTAAGGCAAACAGCTGGCATTGAATGCCGAAAGGACTAAACGAGCAAGATGGTATGGACGGATGAAGTAACTGACTGAACTGGTTTGACGATTTGAATGCACGACTAACGTCGTTGAATGAGGTTAAGTGTACACTTGCCCGCTTGCTTTGCGACCCAGTTAAGCGAACTTGAGCTGGTAACGCAAACAGCAAAAACAAAAGCAACAAAATGAAACATTCAACATCTTTAGACCAATTCATGTTACCACATCTGCGAGCGTTCAGCCACAATTGCCTCACTTCAAAATGGAGGTAAAGCTATATATTTTTTTCTAGTCTTGTGTTCTTCAAACACAAGTGGCTGTGTAAAATAAGAATATGAAAACATTTGCAAATAGCGTGTCGTTAGTGGATTAGAAGAAGTGCAGAGCCGGAATAAAATGAATATGAAATGTGAAAGTAATTTTTGACTAATTAACATGTTTCAAAGTGGCTATAGTAAAGCAGAGGCGAAAAGTAATATTTCTTAATAAAGAAAAAAAATGCCTTAGTAAATTGCTTGCCTTGGGAGAAAGAACGTGCTCAGAAAATGGTGGTTTTCGCTTCCTTATCCAGTCTGGAGAAAACAGAACTATGATATTGTATGTTAAGTTAATGACCCAAAAAATGGTCACTAATCTAAAATGGAATGGCATTTGTTAAAAGGAGTGTCTATTAAAAGTTTAAATTCAAAAACTATCATTCTGACCGAACTTCCCATGTAATGGTTTTTTTTTGGTTTCGACATATTGTTGAATATCTATACAAATTTATGCAAACTATACCATATGGTTTCCATCTCCGCTGATATGATTATTGGCAATTTCGAATAATTTACTAACATCGCTTTGATGACTTGATAATCGAACAATCGGAAACAGTAGAATTTATTAATGAAACACTTTGTAATTGCTTTGCACTTAGTTGGTCATTGGTTGACAAATTGGTGAATGATTTCCGGCGATATATTCTACGAACTCGTGACAACTGTTATTATGTGTAAGTTTGTGGAGGGTTTCTGTACCTACATACATATGTACATATGTCCTTCTGCACTTCGTTGGTATCAAAAGCTGTTCAAATCTTACTTTGGAATTGTAATCGCATTTTAGAAATGTACCATATGTACAAATATATGTACATATGAGGGTAACTGGGTACATTCATATGTAATGGAAGTACACTAGGGTATTTTGAATCAAACTTTGACAGTGTTGCCAAATGGAATATCCACAACTGTATTAACCGCATAGTAAGCCGTTTAGGTTCTTAGGTAGTTGCCCTTTCCAAACGAAATGGACATATCAGATACTTCTTTACAGCATTATTATTTTCTAGGAACTTCAGGAAAGTCAAAGGGTTTTACAACGCACTTCAAAACGTTTTCTGCTTTCTGTGAATGATATCTGAAATTGTCAATTCGACAGTCAGAAACTCAATTATAGCGCTTTGTCCTGAAAAAGTGTTTCATTATTAGATTCAAAGCGAAATTGTCAATTCGCCTGTTTTTATATATACCAACCCATCCCTGAGTTTTTAAGATATTGCTCTGTAATTTGGCAGACGCCTTTTTCTACCCAAAAGTCTGCTCACTGGCCGGAATCACTGATTTTGGCCTACTATAGAATATATGTACGGAAAACTTTTTCACTTTACAAGATATCTTCAGGAAAGCCCAACACAATGACACAATTTCCGAACAAATTGCTCGCGGACTACTATATAGTCCGCTATAACTATAAGAAATGTGCCCGTGAAAGGTATTGGAGCTTTGATACTGCCGAAGTTAACGTTTTTTCTTGTCTTCACATCTCAAGCACGCGGTTGTAGTGCTATTTGCCGGGGATATAGTTGTTGATACTTGCCTCATTAGAACAATAAATTCCATGATAACCCAAGAAATAACATAATTTACCCTCTGAGTTCAGTCTTTTATAGACCGCCCAAAATTTACCGAAAGTCCAGCATAGATTTTTAAAAGTCTTTAGCGTGTAAATGAGTAGTTAGTTAATACTAAAATTTGATAAAGTATAGGCTATTCAAAAGAAGATATTCGAGAAATTGTCTGCCCTGTCAAACTCTTTAATTTTTTGTTCCATGACGAAACCGCTGTCTTTGAAAAAACCTCTAATCCAATTTAAACGGGTCCAGCTGTTACCAAAAAAGTGCCACATAGCAACAACATCAATACAAATTACAACAACAAGCTTCTCAGAATGACAAAGAAAACTTCGACTGAAACCATATTTCTACTGAACTAGCTACAAAGCAATAATAACTCGCTCAAAATTAACGGGAAAGTTTTGAGCGAGTTGTTCTCAAAAATGGTCTATTTGTTGTAAAAGATTTTTTTTGAAGCCCAGCGAAGCAAAGCGAGTCATGGCGTGAGCACCTATGATCGAGACCTCACTATCAATGCTATTTAATCTAGCCTTTCAGTGTCGTCACTTACTTAGGTTGCCTTTTATCTTTCGAGAATCTTCTTCTTTATGGGAGTAGAACCCACTTGCGCGGTTATAGCCGAGTTTACAACATCGCACCAGTCATTTTTTCTTTTCGATTCTTGGCGCCAATTGGATATTCCAGGTGAAGACAGGTCCTTTTCCACCTGGTCTTTCCAACGGAGTGGAGGCCTTTCTCTTCCTCTATTTTCCCTGGAATTAGAGAACGAAAACAATTTTTAATCAACAAAATTACTTTACTATTTTTCAAAATATTTTTTATTAAAATTTATAGGCTTTTGCATGCGTTTGAAAAATTGAAATCGACGTTTTGAGTGCTCAAAAAGTGAATTGTTTCAGTCGATATGTGAGAACTCGAATTGTCGTGCTGAAGAGTGATCTGTCTTTGGTGGTTGGTTTTTCTGATTTCTGGGAAGACAACTGACAAACAAGTGGTTGTAAACCACTCAAAATTTGCTGTTCTGCTTGTTGTAGGAGTATAAATTCCACATGTCCAGTTTTTCCAAAAACAGGGCAACCATTTGTTTCGTGCGCGAACAACATTTGTTGATATGGAAACAACTATACAGTCAACTGTTTTTACTTTTAACCTCATACGCGTAGAGCCACAATTGATCACCTGAACCGATCTCATAGATATGTTTCGAAGCACCACTATTGTTTTCTAACATTTTTTTTCGAACAATCAACAAAAGCATTTTTTGAGCGATGGACAAATTGTGTGGAATCCAACGTGAACCAATTTTTTATACAGTCAAATGTTCACACAATAGTGAATGTATTCTGATCCCACCAATGCATATAGTTGTTTCAATCTCATGATAGTTCATAGCAATATCAGCTTGCGCACGGCATCAATATTTTCCTAAACAACGACTGATTTTTAACCACCTTTACGAAATTCGTCTCAAAGTGAGCTACGGCCTCGATTGAATTTTTATAACATAGATAAACGCTGGTCCAGGATGGAGCTTAATTACCCAATTTAATTAAGTTCAACGGTGGACTGTTGTTGATTTAATACGAAAGTTGTAAAAATAATCACTACGAAAAGTCTGTGATTTGATTACATTTTTTGGCCGAAATGAATATTTTAAGTCACTATAAACAACACATATAGTGTTCGTATGACAAACGTTCTGAGTACTGAGTATATACCTCTAAAAATGTCAGACTTTACGATGAAGTAGTTAGTTGCCACAGTGAAACATTAGGGTTGTTGAATCCCGAAATATAAAAGGCAACCTACGTATGTACCTCAAACTTATTAGTGATCGTATATACATATATTCATTCTATGAGACTCTTGTGGAAATGAAAATATTTGGACTTCGTATCGGCAAATGCCGCAAATGAAAAATTTATTAAATGGTAATAGCAACAAAAGAGCCTCCCTGTGAGTTAATTAATAAAAAAAGATCAGGCCACAAAATAATCAAAATAAGAGCATTTCGAGGTATGAGGACCATCCCAATATTAATGTATACCTATATTTCTATATGTTTTTTTTTTTTGCTATGGATTGCGTCCCCGATGTAGCACTGACAGTGCGATTGACAAATTTATCGAGATAAAAATTTATAGCTCAATAGCAATAAAAAATGTTGCAAAGAAGCTACATATTTATTTGAACACATACACACGCACCGTAAAATACTTTTGAGCACACACACACACACACAAATATATTTATGGGAATATTTGCAAATTCGTATTTACCAATCGTCTGCTGCCAGTGTAGATACTTGTAATATGTTGGTTATAAAAGGTGAATAGGGTAATAACTACTCCATGCATGCATCCCTACACCCACACACACAGCCATCCAAATGCGCTTTGTATTGTGAATTTTCTAACGGGTGATTTTTTTGAGGTTAGGATTTTCATGCATTAGTATTTGACAGATCACGTGGGATTTCAGACATGGTGTCAAAGAGAAAGATGCTCAGTATGCTTTGACATTTCATCATGAATAGACTTACTAACGAGCAACGCTTGCAAATCATTGAATTTTATTACCAAAATCAGTGTTCGGTTCGAAAATTTTTTATCGACAAATTTTGTTCAGCGATGAGGCTCATTTCTGGTTGAATGGCTACGTAAATAAGCAAAATTGCCGCATTTGGGGTGAAGAGCAACCAGAAGCCGTTCAAGAACTGCCCATGCATCCCGAAAAAATGCACTGTTTGGTGTGGTTTGTACGCTGGTGGAATCATTGGACCGTATTTTTTCAAAGATGCTGTTGGACGCAACGTTACGGTGAATGGCGATCGCTATCGTTCGATGCTAACAAACTTTTTGTTGCCAAAAATGGAAGAACTGAACTTGGTTGACATGTGGTTTCAACAAGATGGCGCTACATGCCACACAGCTCGCGATTCTATGGCCATTTTGAGGGAAAACTTCGGACAACAATTCATCTCAAGAAATGGACCCGTAAGTTGGCCACCAAGATCATGCGATTTAACGCCTTTAGACTATTTTTTGTGGGGCTACGTCAAGTCTAAAGTCTACAGAAATAAGCCAGCAACTATTCCAGCTTTGGAAGACAACATTTCCGAAGAAATTCGGGCTATTCCGGCCGAAATGCTCGAAAAAGTTGCCCAAAATTGGACTTTCCGAATGGACCACCTAAGACGCAGCCGCGGTCAACATTTAAATGAAATTATCTTCAAAAAGTAAATGTCATGAACCAATCTAACGTTTCAAATAAAGAACCGATGAGATTTTGCAAATTTTATGCGTTTTTTTTTTAAAAAAAGTTATCAAGCTCTTAAAAAATCACCCTTTATAACCATTGCAAAGTGTTGTTTGCTGTTGTTGTTGTTGTAGTAGTTGTGAAGGATTTTATATGCTTTTGCGCGCAATTTCATGAATATCACGCGCAAAAGCCGGCGCGCTTTGGGTCGCCAATAAATATTTTAGTGATTTATTTGTAGCATAAAAAGCTTATCAGCAGCAAATGCGAGCGTCCGTATCGCAATAGTAGCGGCGTTTAAGGTGCACAGTAAGCAGATTTGTGTGTATGTGTGTGCCGTGAATGTGGGTCATATGCGATATTTACCCTTCAGAGACTATCATCACCCACTGACGTCCGCTCTGGTAATGGCTGCTGTGACCCGTTATGCGATGCGATACGCGATGAGATGTTGCTAAGTGCCGAAAAGTGGCAAAAATATTGTTTTCAATCAGCGCGTAAGCGTGTGAACAGCTTCTAAACACTTTGATGTATGGGTTATAGATTGATTGACAAGAGTGTTGTGTCGAGGGGTACCTGGATATAAGTGCCATTATATATCTGTGTGTTACGATCAGAACTTTTTTCTTCTTCTTCTCATTGTGGGCGTTTTTTTCGTGGTTATAGCCGAGTTTACTACAGAGCAACGCTTTTTTTCCTTTTCATTGGGGTCGTTTTTACGTGGCGGGTCCCAAACTCAGCGCACAATCCTGGCGAGAGATGTTTCGCTTTCTCATTTTAGCTCGCCTTCAAACGGCTGTTATTTGGCTACGCAGAAGATATTTGGTTTAAGGCCGGAAGTCGTGAACTGCTTGAGTCATATGTAAAAGAATCATTTCTGGCCACTCCCAAGTGAATGGCGCTGAGAGAACTTTCCTTACTTGCGTGAACTTCTACACATGACTCCATCCTCCATGAGAACTTTGTTTTATAAAAATTTACTATACACCGAAGATTGCACTTATGGACTTCAAATAACGAGCTAGGTTTAACCCTTGTAAGACGAAACTGACACTCAATTTCATCTTCTCTCACTCGATGGTACCACAATTTCTCTGTCCCAAACGGCAAAATCTATAGGCGTCGATATCAATACTAAACTGAGCTGAAAAAAGAAAGGTAGAATAAAAGCGTATATACCCTATTACACGTGTAAGAGTATATTCAGCAGGAACTTGGGCTCAAAACCAAATATGGCCAATGGTCTGATTACCAGTACAAAAGGAGAATATAATGTAACCATTTTATATACTCCTGCATCAGTAGAGACTTCCAGTTGAGAATATCCTTTCTACATAAATAGAGAAGAGGTTTAGTAGGAGAGGAGATTACTACCTCAATCTATACCGACGTGTTCACAATGAAATGGGCAGATACCATATACACAGATGAACAAGGGTTAAAAATGGGAATGCCTTCCAACAATATTTGCCACAGCTGCGAACTCGAAGGAAGCAATGAAACGGTTTTAGACTTTCTCCTCGAGTGCTCAGCTTAACTCAGAAACCATCAAGTACCAAACCTCTATGTATTTACAAAAGCATAACGGAGATAGGTAGTTTCATTGACGGCACCAAATGGTTTGAACTCAATATTGAAACTAGACAGCAATATTTGAAAGCTGTAACGGCCACGCCGAAAGGGATACACTCTCACTTATCTACCTATAGCATACAATCTGAAGTCTGTTCTGTTGCTGTATTCTTCAATGAATCCTTTTATATTTTCTCAAAGACAAAAGCTGTGATGAAAGCCACATGAATGTCGAGCTTAGTTTTAACGCTGAGGAGACTTCTTTTACCTATTCTTCATAGTAAAACTTCACTGTTGCTTCGAATCTACCATAAACTTATACAGCGAGTATATTATTATCACAATGTACCAAGTGCGTTTCTGCCCCTTTAATGACGAGTCGCTTCCTTCAATTAGTCTATAAGATTAGCAGTTGTTTAGTCTTAAGGAGTTCTTCTGTTCTATGTCCTCACAAAGGACTCATATAGTAGTCCACATGCAATATTTGAACAGCCATTTAACCTAACCTAACCTAGACTATTTTCAGCTTACGACTATGCTAGCGCTCTCGCTTTGTGCTGCAACTTCTAACCGTTTGTAAAGCCACTTGAAGGTCTTGAAATTTTATTCTGTTGCCCACTAATTATAAATTCCGATATCTGCCTAGAATAAAGCTCCGATAAAAGCTACATTTACTATCTCAAAAACAAGCACAACTTAATCTTTGTTCGGTCTGTCTTGCAAGACCCTTATACTCAAGAAATTTGGTCAGACCCTTCTTAATTAGAAACACTTAGTTTTTTTCGCTTAGTCCTGCATCCACGGCGAAGGTCATACCAAGAAGGCTAAATAATATAATCATGCTTTATAGAAGAATAATACATATAGAGCAGTAAGGAAGATACTCGTAGGAATTTTTCATTAACCACATCAGCACTTACGTTAGGCCCACTCTCAACAGACTGCTCAGAGATTCACTCCCAGGAAATCCTAATTTATATTTCTCAGATTCAACTAAAATCTTGTGAGCCACGGGGAGCCAAAAATTGAAACAGTGGTATAATAAAATGAAAGTCTCAGTCTCGTCTTAGACTAAGTCCAATGAATTTTTGAATAAAGACTTAGTTAATCTCACTTCATATAGCACCGGACTCATGCATATTTAATGTAGCACTAACCTTATGTATTATTAGAACGGCATATAATAATGGCGAAGTCAAATTTTCATTAATCCTGATGTTCGATTAACACCTTCGAAAAATAATGTTTAGAACCCTTTGCCCAATAGATTGTTATAATGGGTATAACCACTTAGCACTGCGCATATCGCAAACGGTAAAACACATGCCAGGAAATAGCGCAACATCCATTTGCTCGCCGGTAAAGATTGACCAGTATGACTGCCTAGTCAGTGTATTGTTTTGGCCATTTTGAAGGGTGCATACTTTTCCACTTTCTGCATTTTTTCCTTTATCTGCCTTTGGCAGCCGCAGCAACAGCAACGGGACCAATGGCTGATTGTAGTTCGCGCGGTCAGAGGGCCTTCGCATTTACATACCACTCTCCCCCCACCCTCTTGTACCCTGGCACTTGCGCCATTGATGTGTATGGTTACAAACTTGCGATGTACCATTGCTGCTCCGTTGTTCCGGTCCTTTGTTGCTTTACCTTTTCGCTTTGTTGCGTTTGGATGTTCTATTGCTGTTTATATACCTTAAGGTTACATTTTTATTGGCGGCTAAGCGAAGCGTCGCGAAATACTCAATTGTCGTTTGCCAAACACAATGGTTGTACAGCG
Organism: Bactrocera dorsalis; assembly: GCF_023373825.1. NCBI lineage: Eukaryota > Metazoa > Arthropoda > Insecta > Diptera > Tephritidae > Bactrocera > Bactrocera dorsalis. Next base: position 98,061,203 of record NC_064303.1, read on the forward strand.
TTGGAGGCTGGTGGTTTCGCAGGAAGCTCTGACATAGCTTTTCGCGGCAACAATTGGCAGTGTGATTGCGAATATCTGCATTGATATGTTTTTTAAAAGCGTTTGGCAGATTTTTTTTTTAATTTTTTTCCATTCAGCTCAGCCATCCGTCAATACAATAGATTTATTGAGTGCAATCGTTTTAGGTAACTGTTGTTCAGTCCGTGCTTTTTCCTTCCTCTATTGCTTGTTCTAGGTAGTTGAAATTGTATTTGATAGTTCCATATTTTTTGTGCACACACTCCCATGGAGAGTGGGTTTTTATGTAGAAGATCATGCCAATATTTGAATTTAATAAAACTGCGAACTTAAAAGGTACGTTTTTGCTTGGGATTTGATGGAAATTTTACTCAAACATAAGACAGGAGTTTTTTTTAATGAAAGAGGAACGACAGATAATAAGTCCCATTTAAGCCATATTAGCCGTTTCTCTTTTCTTGCCATCCGGAGCGGGAAGGGCCTCAGCCGTTCGATACCGATATTATATCACTAATACGAGGGCTGCTATATATATTTCTGGCCTAGGCAACACTAAGTGTTGTTAACTGTTGTGGGAATTAAAAAATGCATCTCGGCCAAAAAATGGAATTAACTCGTGAACATTTTCGTGCGATCATTTTTCACAACTTTCGACGTGGATTATCACGACAAGAGTGCATCGATGAACTAAAATCTTTGTATGGCTATGAAGCACCATCCTATAGCACTGTGAAAAACTGGTACAACAAATTCAATCGTGGTCGAATTCCTCAAAGACGAATTCCGTGAAGGTCGTCCAAAAACAGCCGTTGTGCCAGAAAACATCGATGCCGTACGTGAACTGATAATGCAAGACCGTCATGTAACATACCTTCAGATAGAGGCATGCCTATGCATTTCTCCCACCAGCATACATTCGATATTGCATGAACACCTGGCCGTAAAAAAGGTTTGTTCTCGTTGGATCCCGCACAATTTGACAATCGCTCAAAAAAAGGCTCGTGTGGATTGGTGTAAAGAAATGCTGAAAAAATACGATCGCGGTGCTTCAAAAGACGTTTATAAGATCGTCACAGGTGACGAATCATGGATCTATGCGTATGAGCCCGAAACAAAACAGCAATCGACCGTGTGGGTCTTCCAAGACGAGCCAAATCCAACGAAAGTTGTTCGTGGAAGAAGCACTTCGAAGCAAATGGTCGCCTGTTTCTTCGGCAAAACTGGTCATGTGGCGACTGTTCCGCTTGAGCAACGTAGGATGGTCAATTCTGAGTGGTACACCACCATTTGTTTGCCTGAAGTCTTCGGAGAAATTCGAAAAACGAACAAGAGAAGACGAATCATTGTGCACCATGACAATGCGAGCTCTCACACATCGGCTCAAACCAGCGCCTTTTTGACCGGCCAAAACGTCGAATTGATGGATCATCCGCCGTACAGCCCTGACTTGGCACCCAATGACTTCTTTTTATTCCCACACATCAAGAAAATAATGCGTGGTCAACGATTTTCGTCGCCAGAAGATGCTGTTGAAGCATTCAAAAACCATGTTTTGGAGGTGTCTCAATCGGAGTGGAAAAAGTGCGTCGAAAATTGGTTTGAGCACATGCAAAAGTGTATAAATCTTGATGGAGAATATTTTGAAAAACAATAAAACCATTTTCGTTGATAAATATTCCTATTTTCATTATTAGGCCAGAAATATATATAGCAGCCCTCGTACGAGCTGCAATACCAAATAAATTCTATAAGAGTGTACAGCTGCCGAAAATATTGATATCATTGGCCTCCTGCTTTCTCCACACTGGATAAGGAAGCGAAGAAAATGGGTCTAAAATTGTACGAGGGCAATACGAAATATCTCGTGTCATCAAACAAACAGTCGTCGCACTCGCGACTTGGCTCCAATGTAGTCGTAGATAATTTCATCGATCTTGGAACCTTCATTAACACCAACAGCAACGTTAGCTTCGAACTTCAACGCAGAATAATTCTTGCTAACAGGTGCTACTTCGGACTAAGTAGGTAATTAAGGAGCAAAGTCCTCTCTCGACGAACAAAGATAAAACCCTACAAGTCACTGATCATCCCGACGAAGACAACATCTGATGACTCGACATTACGAGTTTTCGAGTGAAAGATTCTGCGGAAGATTTGGCAACGCAATGGCAACGGTGAATACCTCAGTCGATGAACCGATGAGCCGTTGGAAAGACCAAGGTGAGAAGGACCAAGAAACACTTGGTATCTATGCATGTAAATTATATGTAAAATTGCGCAAGAAGTTACTGTTTTTCGAAAGTCTGCCAAAATATATATTTTTTCCCAATATTTATTACTTCTAGTCGATATGGACTGACTTTTCAACGTTTTCTACAAATGTATCTTGATGATTGATCACAATCAAAGCTGTACCACTGCATAGCAGTAAGTCTCATACAATATTGCGCTTTAGTAGTTTCCGGCTCATTGGCAGCCCAATTTGTATATCCCATAGCCTCATAATTAAGACCCCAATACCATGACTTTTCATCAGCTAGTCTATTACCAGACGTCCAGTAACGTTCAACGGTTAATGCTAGAAAATTACACAAATTTCAATGATTTGTTATTGTTGATACAATTAGAAAAGTACTGTTCTTACTGTTAAAGTTTAGAAATCCATTTAACTGTACTGCTTCTTCTAAGTTTCGGATTGAAACCAAATACCAGCCATTCTTTCTGCAGAAGTATTCGGCTGCGAACCAGCTTATCTAAAGAATGAACAAATATTATTATAAATTAATGTAACGTTAATTAAATTAATTTATTTCTACTTACTGCATCTTCGCTCACATAAAAATCCTCATCCGTTGCAGCCACTGCTCGGTTTTCTGCTTTGGAATCTGGAAGTTGGATGAAAGCTGATTTAGTACAACTATAGAGTGTGAAGATTTTAATGAAAGGAAATATTTCCTTGAAAAATTACTTAAGACCTGGCTACCAAAAACGCTTGGATGCATAAATTGGTTAAGTTAAGACCCACTGGAAAGTATGGTAGCTTCAGCAATATACCAATGTGAGAAGAACTAAATTCTAGGACCAAGCAAACCTTCTTAGTAAGAGAAACTCTGTAGAGACGATGTTACTCAACATATGATAATTCTGATCTATTATGAAGCCAACCAGGTTCAATACAGAAAATCTGAGCCTTACATAGTTTCGGCTATTACTGGTCTAAAGCAGATAGAAACAGGTCGAAGTAAATGTAAATTAACGAGAAATTCACAAAATATATTGGAATTTTTATCGGAACACTATAGAATAAACCTTATTATTGAGCGTTAAAATCTCTAGTATCTGTCACACAAATTTCTTCTTCGCCATACGTCTTTCCTTTTCGCTGTTTGATTCCCAGCGAAGGTCCTTCTCCACCTGGTCTTTCTAACAAAGTAAATGTCTTCATCTTCCTCCGCTTCCCCCGGCGGTTACTGCGTCGAATACTCTCATTTGTTTCGCTTCCTTATCCAGTCTGGTGAAAGCAAAACGGTACAGCTCTGCGAGTCACGGCGTCACGCAAACTTACCGATCAAAAATGTATGGATATCTTTTTGTGAGAAAATATTTTCACGATGTCGCAGTTGTCCAAAATAGCGTATATGGTTCAGATCACATCACTATAGCATACAGCTGAATGATCAATGAAATAAAAATCTTCATAAAAGTTGCTCTTTCCTTATTAAGTATTCTTAATTCGACTTGAAGGTTTGTGGCACAATGAAATTCAAAATATTCAGAAAATTTTTGTTTAAAATACATACCGTTATATCCTGTTTCTGTTTTATTCGAAATATTTTCTAAATCAATCACAGCACTTTGCGTTTCTTCAAAGAGTAAAAAGGCCATGAAGAACGCTACAAAAAGTGGCAATTTAATGGTATACAACCGCTTCATTTGGCCAACTGTTAATAAACTAAATGTATAACTAACGTTTTTAATGACTGGCTCATGTTTTTATAGAATTCCTATTTCAGAGATAAAGCATGTTTACAATTTTTTAAGGAAGCCTCTGATATGCGTTATCGCATGTAATACCACAAAAGTATAGCAAAACTTAATAGAGATATAGATATTGGGTTTCAGCCAATAAAAAATTTACTTCAAAGACAAAAATTGCAAATTATTCAAAATAGCGGGTTTAATATTTTTCGAAGCTTAATGCGCATAATTTTTAAGTTCTAAGTTGGCTGAAACAAAATCTTTATATGTCGAGTTTTCGCTATCGGGACTAGGTAGTTTGGTAGTGATAACTATCTATGAATATTAACTATCTAGTTTCGATAAGTTTACGCCAATAAAGAAGAACAAGTTTTGATGAGTAATATTATATTGCTTATATATTAAAAAACGGTGATAATTTGGAAAGAATCTTAAAATATTAACTTGTAACATTGTATTTTAGTATGTTAAATATCTTACCATATTTTGAAAAGAATTTGGTCGAAATGTTCCGATACTACATAGTAAGCTCGTGAAGAGAAGAGCCTTCGAATTTTACCATACAGAGTTTGTCCGGATTGTAATAGGACTGAATATATTTAAAAAGAAGTATTGTAATCGTTACAATGCTTAAAAACATTCAAAATAGGCTCCTTCTGCATCGATGTAGCGCTGCCAGAGCGATTTCCAAGCATTGAAAGCGTCGGAAGGCATTGTCGTCTCAAAATCCTTGTCTTTTATCAGTCTTTTCAGGCAAGGACACAAAAAAAGTCCAGGGGGCCACATCTGGGCTGCGGAAGCGTTGGGATGCCACTTGTTCAAATTTTCTTGGCACACTTCCACTCGCCGCAATTTCTGGTCGTCAGTGAGCACTTTTGGGATCTTCACGCACACCTTGCGCATGTTCAAGTGCTCCGTCACAATGTCATGAACCACAGATTTTGATAAATTTAACATCTGCGCAATTAAACGAATACTTAGTCGACGGTCTGAGTTCAAAACTTTGCGCACACGAGTCACATTGTCGGTGTTTGTCGAAGTCGCATGTCCCCCAGCAGGTTCTTTATCAGCGACCTCTTCCCGGTCCTCCATAAAGGCCTGGTGCCACCGAAACACACCTCTCCTTGCTAAAGCAACATCTGGGTAAGCCTGTTTGATCATATCAAACGTCTCCGTCTACACTTTCAGCTTGTACCACTCATAGAAATACGCCGCGCGAAAATATTTGTCCTGATTCTCCAGGTGGTCAGAGACTACTGACCAGCCGCTCGTTCGTCGGCTAGGAACGCCCTCTGCCGAATCCAGTCTGTGTGTGCAAGCTCCGAAGGACAGTCGCGGCGGAAGAAAATCAGTCCTATTACTTTCTGGACAAACCCTGTAGGCTGACATGTTATTGGTGTTGAATGAAAAAAATTATTGAATGGGATTTGGCTTATTATTTTAATATAGCCTCCATCTAGAGTAATACATTTGTTGCCACAGTGCTTCCGAATTCCGTCCCCGGTTCGATAGTGTGAAGCTTCAAGGTCTTCAAAATTTGTCTTTCTTTTTTTCTCGACCTTCTCATTCGAATGAAATCTTTTTCCAGCGAGCCTGAAAAAATCTCTCTTTCAGATATTATTGGTTTCCCCATTTAATTATACTGATTATCGCGATATTTTTTAGCGTTACTCTAGTGGTCTTTCTGAAAGGAGATCACTTTTTGTGCTCCGCAATCTAGTTCTTGACTCTTGCATATTTTGGCATAGATTTGTCGCAACACTTATCAATAAATTGCTTTGCCTCAATGACCAGGCATCGGACAAATTGTAAAACCACATTAAAATATTGCCCAATAAGGTAATCATTTATGGATAACTGGACACTTTTTCCTCCGGTTGTCGTTAACTGATTTTATTTGCAGATTTCAATGCAATTCCTCTTATAAATCAATTCAATTTCAATTGTTCCAGCAGCAATGAAATTGTTTATTACGAGGTGTATTCAAAAAGTAAATGCACTTAAGTTTTATATACTTATACTTATGGCAAATCATTCAAAGGACAGAGCCAGACGTACATGGCCCAATCGACTCATCATCATTTACTACGATGAGCAAGAAATAGTAACACTTTGTTCATAATTTTAGAATTCTTAATTTATTCTTCAAAATCTATGTCATCACCCCTCAAATTAAACCCACTTAGCTCCAAAATACTATTTTTAAGGTTTTATTCAATTCTTGAAACAGTTCTTTGCAATTTCCAGAATAGAATTCAATGCACGTAGCGATGCACATTTAATATCTTCAATTGCCTCAAAACGTTTTCCCCAGATCGGTCGTTTGAGTTTGCTGAATAGCCAGAAGTCACACGGAGCTCAATCAGGCGAATACGGTGGTTGCGGCACGATATTGGTTGAAAATTTGACGAAAACTCACAAAGAATCAATGCAGAATGCGTCGGTATATTATTGTGGTGCAAAAACCAAGAGTTGTCGGCTCATAATTCAGGCTTTTTTTGAATAGCTTCGAAGAAAACTCTCAACAGAACTTATACCTGCTTCGAGGTGGTTTTTTCGGCGCACCTTTGCCACGATATGCGACCGAGTGATCGTCTGTTTCCGGAGCGTGAGCATAGATCCCAGACTCGTCGCCAGCAATAATACTTTTCATGACATCCTGGTAATTGGAAAGTATTGTTTCACAGACATTAACGCGACGCGAATAAATTAAGTGATATTGGAACCAATTGTGTTTTCACTTTTCTTAAGCCCAAATAATCTTTCAAAATTGTTTTTACTGCTCCCTCCGATATTCCAAAGATGGCAGTAAGATCTTTATTCTTTTATTTTGTTGACGTGTTGATCATCAGTTGAAGTTGAAGGCTGTCCTAGACGTGATTCATCGCTTTGTAAATCCATAGCTCGCCTAAGGTTAACTTACTTTTTGACTACACCTCGTATGTATATAATTTTTCCATATTTTATATCACATTTTGTTTTGCTTTATCCGTTAGCGCCACTCAAAGAAACTTTCAGTTTGCGAACAGCAATTATTTAATCAATCGTTTTGCTACACATTTACTCACAAATACATACCCACAATGTGGAGCATAATGAAATTATATTATAAAAAAATATTAATAATGCAAATTGACTTTCTCGTTTTGTCCACTGCCAGCCATTTACTCATTTAAAAATAATTTAAAAACGCAGCATGCGCTTATTTGTGTAATTGTGTATATTTATATAAAATAATACAGTAACCGCCATTATAATGAGAACACTTTGAAAATTTGTGTTAATTGCCAATACTATGTAAAATATTAGAAGAGAATGTAGATAGTAATGTTTAAAAGACAGAAAATTATTAGAATAATGCATAATCAAAAAAAGCCTCCTCTGCTTTCGCTCCATATTTTTAGGATAGGTAAAAGGGTTGATTTCTCGTGAGGCCACGAATAATACCGTTTGGACGGCTTCGATCAGCGTTTGATCCTAAGTAGGGATCAAAAAGACTACCGCATATCGACAAAACGCCTAGAATCCGCCAAAACTTTATTGAGGCGGCTAATGTCAATTGTAAACTCATCGGACTTTTTTTGCAAGCTCTCAGGCTTCACAATTTCCGATGTGTTCAGTCTTGTTTAATTACTTTGAACTCACAGTCAGCAAACTCAAGGCCTGTTTAGCAGCTCTGCTATTGCAGTGGATGCGTACCTCCCTAAAAGAACCCACACTTCGGAGAAGTACATCTGCAGCTAACTTGATCGTTGCCCACTACTGCTTGAAAGACACTACAGTGGTCTAACAGTCTAAAACAAGAATTGATTGAGAGCTCCGACAGAAGACTCGCCTTCTAATCTCTCCCTCGAGCCTCAATTCATTTATAAAAAAGCTCACTGCTGCTCTTTTCCAACGAATCTGCCCCACCTACATACCTCTTGCTGCAAGCAGTAGATTCGGCAGCAGTGATCCAAGTTATCTGGGATTCAGTCGAAGTGTGAGAGAATTTCAGAATGTCCCTCTCTGGGACACTTGATGTGTCCAATTCCCCGAAATCGAATAGCAAGCTTCACAGTTTTGCATCTGTCGGTTTTGTCCAAGGCTGTTATATGTAGAAATGCATTAAGAATCCATTGTTGGTGTTGGACGTAGTGCATCACTGAATCGATCTGCTCGTTGAACGAATTCCAGCCATTTAGCTAGTGCCAGAACCTCGGTAAATCAGTGAAATTCCTTTTAGAAAATGTTTGCAAAGCATAACTTTTGATGAGAGACCCCACCACTACCCAATAGCTCCTTTACAATCATATAAGGCAACCAATGTCTTAATTAATATTGGGTTTCCATAAAAACATAGTACTTTACCTTTTTGACTAGGTGAAGTCAAAAGCCCCCCAATGAAGGAAAGAGTGCATCCTATAGTTTATACTTCCTTGTAAATAAAATCAGTTCAGTTTTATTTAGGTTGCAAGCTAAGCTTCTTCTTTCCGTCCAGCTAGCTACCACATTGAGGTATCGTTGTATTTATTCGAAACCTAGGAATAAATCTATCCTATCTAGGAATTTTGCTTTAACCACGAGAGGAATAGATGCTAACACCCGAGTGCCTCGTCTCTCGAGTTCTTTCACGACAGTTCTGTCGCGGAAAAGACAATATATAAGATGCTTGAGGTTCATTTCGACCACAAACCTATTCAGAGCACTAATGACCGCTTCCACCTGCACTTTGTTAAATGCTCTCTCCATGACTCCATATCGGTAAGCTTCATCATTTATCAAGTTAAGTCTTCTCATACATATGTTACAGAATTTTTAATACTTGTACTTACCCATAAAAACCGTAAAGATACCTCTTTTTGATACGAAAAATGTCAATAATTAAGACACATAAGATCCATAACTTAGTCTGAAGAATCTTCTTGACTCTTTAATGTAGAAGACATACATTTTTATTTACTTTTGACTTTCGCTGTTTACAACTGTATGTAAATGTTTATTTGAAACTATTCTGTGTGCCTTTGAAATAACAGTGGTTGAGCGCATCCACTGCGTATACGCAATTTTTTTCATACAACTTGCGCATTTTATCTATGATATAATATAGGAAGAAGCACTGCCGGGAAAAATAAAGGTTAAAGGATCAACGTTTCATGAAGAACATGAAAAAATAACTTGACTCTTAGGTGCTGAACTTTGCAAATTTGTTGAACTCTTTCCGATTTTCCAGCCAGCCGATTGCACAGCATTAGTGCTTTAGTCGCCTTGACCAAGGTCAGGTCAACATGCTGCTTCCACCGAAGAGTGGAATCCAGCGTAAGACCAAGATATTTGACCATGTTATTCATCTCTACCGCTTTGCCCCCAAGTGTAAAATTCCTGAGGACGGGCAGATATCTACGTTTCGTGAAAGGAGCGATGGTCTCTTAGAGCTCAACCCCACTACACCACTCTTTTACCAAGTTTAAGCCTCTATGCATTAAGTCACAGAGCATGTCCTCAAATTTACCTCTGGCTGTAATAGCAATGTCATCAGCGTAACCTTGACAACGGATCCCATTGGCAGTTAGCAATGCTAGTAGGTCTTCCACGACAAGACTCCATAATAGGAGGGATAGCACTAACCACTGTATGCAGACACTTGTAGTACCGAGAGGAATCTTACTGTGATTTCAGCTATTCTGATGGATAGAGGCCCTACTGCACACCGGTGCCACCGCATTTCTTTTCTCCAGTATCCTTGCACCGTTCTTGTGAGAAGTGTTGTCAAAAGCACCTTCGATGTCTAGGAAGGCGCAAAGCACTCATCACTTCCCCGCCTTTCAGCAAACTCTCTATCTCCGAAGTTAGCTGGTACAGAGCAGTATTTTAGAGTCTCCAACGTTTCATTCTTGGTGCTCCAAACTCCTTGACAAACTTAATATAACCTTTCCGCGGTATAAAAAGATTATAAATATAGCTTGAAACCCTTCTTCAAGCATCTTTAACGACCACTACTGACATCCACTACACATATGTGCGAGTGTATGTAAGTGAGCAATATGTGGCTGCCGTTTAATGTCAGCTTTACCAATGAACCCGTCGCTATTTATGTACATATGTACGTGAAACTCATTTTCATTTTCCTTTTAACTTCTGCAACTGAATTTACTCCTTTTTATTTGCTTCTACCATATATTTGGTTGATGGCCTTATTTTTTAATATCCAACACTACAAACACATTAAGTGGCGATGTCAGCGCCAGACAGCAGCGCTTGGCATTTACCATAGCGCCTTCAGCTATGCAACGAAAGTTGATGACTTGCCTGCGGGTAGTTGTTTCATCGCTGACGCTGAAGCTGAGGCTGTTGCTGAGGCTTTGCTGATATTTTATTTCGACAGTAATGCGGACTTAAAATTGTCGTGAGCGAAATATTACAACAACAAAGAAAATTGAAAATATTATTAAATTTCCATGCGGAAAATCGGTTATTAACTATATCGTAAACTGTAGCGTCGCCACACGCTTGTTTGTTGCTCTTTGCTGGCAACGCAATGAAAGTTATCGGTTTTTGTTTATACTTATAAATGTATGTGTGTGAGTGTGTGTGCGTCTGCTTCATTTTCAGTCACTTGTGGGCAAGCCGTGGCTGTGCTTCAGTTACATGCACTTTATTTTCTTGCCACCGCGGTTCAGAGTTTCAGCGCGAGAGTTGATTAATTAGTTGAATTTTGTAAAAATTCTAAGTACTTGCCCCGGCATTGCTTTGACGCTGATTCAATTAAGTGCTTTCAGTTTATCAACACTCAGCGAAAAGTATGATTAACGTGGATTTTGTCAAACGCAGGCAGAAACGAGAAAAAAAATTATTTTAAAAATATAAATACATTTTTAAGTAAGCTCTTAGCTATTTTGCTTGCATTACAAACAACCGCAAACGCCAATCACATACGTGGTTTTTTCTACGTGCACTTACTAGGCTTACGGGTGTAGCAACATACTATACATACATACATACATACATATGTATGTACAGGTATGCAACTCAAATTCGTTATTTACTGAGAATTACGAATGTCAGAAGGATTATTGTCACAGCGCGATTCATTTGCCAGCGGCATATTATTTTATATTAAATAATGAGAGGAAAAAATTCAATATTTCTTTCTATATGGACATATGAAGAATATACGCATTACAGAAGGATGGTCGAATAAATACTTAGCCCCGCCACCTGTTGACGCAACTATCTTAGAGAAAGAGATGTACTCTTAAAATTTCAGCCAAATCGGACTCGTACTTTTGTTTATACCTAATGAGCAGGCAGTGCTGCTGGATTTTATAAATATGGAGAAAGACCCAAATAGCACGGTTATTCGATTTTTTAATTTTTAGAAAGGAAATTCCGCAGTTAAGTCTTAAAACACTTAGACGCCGTATACAATAACACTTTTAAGTTAGTTTCAATCGTCAAAAATTGGTATATCGAGTTTCCAATTGGTCGCTTGTCGTATTTTGCCCAAAAAAACAGCTTACATCATGGATAACTTGAAAAAAGTTCACGATCTCGTATGGGCAAAGCGCCATTTGAAGGTGAGCGCAATTGCTGAAACAGTGAACATCGCGGAAGACTGCGTGGATCATATCCTGCTTGAAATACTGGGTATGAGAAAGCTATCGGTGCGATGGATACCGTATTTGCTCAGTCCAAGTTAAAAAAGCAATCATGAAGCCGCTTCCCAGCAACGTTTGACACCATTAATGCTTAATCTCTAAGACTTTTACGTCATTTCGTGACTGCTAATGAAACATGTATCCAGTGGTACACGTCAGAAGCCAAGCAACAGTCGTAATAGTGGAGATCGCTCAAAGAAACTGCTACGAAGAATGCGAAGACTGTACTTTTAAGTCGAATGGTTATGGCCACAGGGATTCACAAATGCTTAAAAACCCACCTCATGTGGCGAAAAATAATACTCTTCCATCCATTCCACAGCGGCACACAGCTCTGGTGTAGTGACGACCAAATTCAACCACAAATTGTGTTAAGAACTGCTGCCTCATGCACCGCTGATCCAGATTTGTCTACATACGACTTATTTTTGTTTCCAAACTCTTAAAGTCACCCTTATTCTTTTTTATTTACGTCAACTGGTTTACGAGGTTATAGCCGAGTTTCCAACAGTGCGCCAGTTGTTGTTCCTTTCCGTTGTTTGACACCAATTGGAGATTCGAAGTGTACCCAGGTCCTTCTCCACCTGGTCTTTCCAACGGAGTGGAGGTCTTTCTCTTCCTCTGCTTCCCCCCGCGGGTACTGCGTCGAATTCTCTCAGAGCTGGTGTGTAGCCGCTGTCTCTTAATTTGCTGAACTATGTCGATGTAGTCGTATATCTCATACAGCTCATCGTTCCATCGACTGCGGTATTCGCCATTTCCAATGCACAAAAAATTATATACCTTTGACAGAACCTTTCTCTCGAAAATTCGTAATGCCACTCATCAGTTGATGTCATCGTCCATGCCTCTGCACCATATAGCAGAACGGAGATGATGAGTGACTTTGTAGAATTTGGTCTCTGTTCGTCGAGAGAGGACTTTACTTCTCAATTGTCAATTAGTCCGAAGTATCACCTATTGGCAAGAGTTATTCTGCGTTGGATTTCAAGACCGGCGATTTTGTTGGTGTTAATGCTGGTTCCAAGATAATGTGCTGCAATAATAGTGTGCAGTAGTCATCATCATAAGGGGTATCTCTCTTTCGAGGTTGTTTTCTTCTTTTCAATTGGTAGTGTTTTTTACGTGGCGGGTCCCATACCCATTGCATCACCCTGAGGAGGGATGTTTCGTCTTCTCACTCAGCTCGCCTTCAAACGGCTGTTTTTTGGGAGACCAGAGGATACTTGGTCTAAGACCGGAAGCCGTGAGCTGATTGAGCTATATGTAAAAGAATTGTTTCTGACCACTCCCAAGTGATTGGCGCTAATTGACGGAATTTTTTCTTAAATATTTCTGTGGAACAAATCCTGCTTAAAACGTATGGTATTTGCAGGAAATAAGTTTAGACAGAGATCTTAGAAAGATCAAAGTGTCAACCGGCTCAAAATCACAGCAACTTTGTGTAGACATTGGTCCCAAAGATCCCTGGATCATTATGTCCATCAACTGGCTCACTGTATTCACCTTTCTTGGTTAGTTCAACTAGTCGAAACTTTCATAGCACAAACAGGTCAAAGTGTGTTTATGGAGCACAGCAACCTATGTCCTTACACACATACACACCCGCTTGAAAGCAATAAAAAGACAAGCAAAGAAATAAGGAATTTCTTCAAAACATCGCATGCACTTTGGCAGAGCGCTCCCCATTCAATCGGCTTCCTAACTTCTATTGAAGCTGTGGCGAGAAACAAAAGATGCTTGCGGCAGTAGCAAAAATGCCACCCCGGGCATAGCAAGAGGAAACCATAACGGAAGTGTAGCTGACTCAATGGAAGGAAAAGTAGAAAAGTTAAATTGCATTAGAGCAACGCAGACGCATTTTTTTGTTTTTGCTGGTGTTGTTGGTGTGCCTGAAGTTATGCCAAAAAATGAAGAAAGAAAAGCACAATGCTGTTGCAAGCCGTATGCCACACGCATGCCAACAATGGACGACTCGCGGGACGGACAATACGTTAGACTCACAGCGTTGCATTGGCATTTGGCAGAACAACAGACGAGCAACAGGAGCAAGCAACAATTGTGAGACAACAACCAACACAGAAAAAAAGGAAAATAGAGGCCACAATATGTGGTAGAAATTTGCACAGAATAAAATAAAATCTTGAAGGTGGCATAGCGGCGCTGTGCCCGGTACTTGCCTCGGGACACAAGTCGGTAGTGTGAGACGAACTATGCGGTCTTTGTACTCGTATACATGCGACGGGGATGTGCATACATTTTATTTGTTGCTTTTCTTTTTGTGTTGTGTGCACATATGTCTCATTTGCATACCACTTTTATGTTGCAACATCACCAGATACCGTTACATTCCTTTTATTTGCATCTGCTTTGCATCCATCAACTCATATCCGCAGAGACTTTCCCTTTTGTTTCCCGAAATCTTCAGCTTTTTGTTGCTACTCATTTTTTGAGGTTATATTACTAGAGTTCGCTGCTCTTATCTGCGGGTGTAGAATTTAAAAGTCTTCTTACTGCGTACCGGGGGACAAAATCTTTACTGCGGTAAAGTTTAACGAATACGGTGCGTATTGGTTTGGAGTAGCTGAAAGTTTAGCAGAAATTTTCGTTTTCTCTCAAAAAATTCAGGGTGATTGGTAACGATGACGTGTGATATGATGTATCGAGTATTATAAATTTATGACACGTATACCGTTATGTCGAAGCAGAAGGAAACTTTATCGTGTGTTTGCAAGAAAACGGCACCGAGCAAAGTCTTTAAGATACCAGCAGAATAAAAGAGTGTCTAAAAGTATTAACTGCGTATGTGAGTGATGAAGCGAGCTCATCAGTCAGTTCATTCAAGGTATACCTTTGTGACCAGGAACCCAGATAAGGTGCACTTGGTGACGATCTGATGAGACTGTTCAGCCGTTCTTCCCCCTGCGGGTAGGGGGGACCCCCTCAGGGTTCGGGGGGAAACCGAATATACCCGCGGTAAGGCATGCCTGTCGTAAGAGGCGACTAAGATCCTGGCCACCAGTCCAGAGTTGTGTGGAAACTCAACTGGTTGTAGCTTCGGTTACAAGGTCATACCAAAGACTTTAACCTGGTACCACGGGGAGCAGTAGCCCTTGGAGGTAACTCCAATCTGCTCATTGGGTTTGGCCCTTTGTGGAGATTCGTGGTGGTTGTGGTTAAAACCCAAATCGCGGGAAGAACTGACTTTGTCAGTTCGAATGTGGAGTTGCATTGCAACCTGGTGCCGTGCACATAGTACGGTAGAGGTTTTAGATGGGCCTCGAACCCTACCAAGGTGGTTAGTGTGTCCATGCCATACTGCCAATTGGTACTGAAAATGTTTACTTAGTTTTCAGGGCGCTGATCAACGCATTGTATTGATCCATTGTGCTTCTGAGCACCGTAGAGTTAAGCTGTCGACAGCACGATCCCACGTTAAAGACACTTCACAGTTGTTCAGCCGTTCTATACGTACCTGCATCAATAGCGATTAGATCTTGTATGCAGAGAACGCTTGACTGTCGCTTAACTGTCGCTGAATGTAACTATACGTTCATTAGGTTAGTTTTGTTGGAGGTTTATCTCTAAAGGCCGACTTATAGCAAAGACCTCTGCAAAGTCTGGAGACTATAGCAGGAGTGGTAGCTCATCCCTTTCAAATTATTAAACTTGTTTGATGCACCTTTTCCATTGCCCAATCCAGGTCTCTTTTGTCCTGCATTATCCACCATCAATTTATTCAGTGTTCACAAAACACTTTAGAATTAATCGTGGTTTTGTCGGGTAAAATAAAAGATTACTTTGAAATATCACTAAACATACAACTTAACCTTTTTTTGGTGACTGTCAGCCAGTGAACTCTTCGTCTAGCGAGCTATATACATATGTCCACATTTCAATGGTAGTGAGAAGGTTCTAACTGGACACTGTTCAATTGGGATTTATACGGTTAAAAATTTTACCAGATGCCAGTTGCATCAAGCTGATTGCTGCCTTCTTGTCTTGCCTTGCCTTTGCCTGCTCAATACTCGGATCTCATACTTTTAGACATCTAAGTTATTCAAGACGTTTGTTCGAAAGTACATATCCAGATACAGGAGCTTTTATCTTGAAAAAACTACACAGAGCAGTCTAAGCGTGATACCTCGACATCTTAAGAAGTCTTCTACGCTAATTTAACCTCTAACTTCCAATTAGAGAAGGCCTCTATGTTATAAATGGTATTTCCCAGTGCTACGATCTCTTGATTGAGAACGAAGTTCGAGTTAATATGAGGAAAACTACATAAGGGGAACAGATCCGTTTTCATATACGACCAAAAACTGTTTAAATTCTCAACAATATTTTGAGATTTTCACTACAAAAACAATAGTCCATCACCCCTGTCTGGTTCGTGGGGATAAGCGATGCACAGCGAAGAAACCTTCACACCTTGATGACGAAGAAACTGTATATTTAATGCATCGCAAAGAAACTCATTGACGCAATAAACTCAAGATCTGAAGAGACTCAAGTACTCTCTCAACTTAGGTTCGGCTTATTGCAAGCGCTCATAGGCTCAATTACCCAATCTTCTTTCCACTAAAGTACTCCAGCGTGACTTAGCTGACATTCAACACCTACGGACCCGCTATAGGCGTGTTGTTGTTGTTGTAGCGGCAGAAATCTGCCGAGTCCACAGTCCTTGGCCAAACAGTGTTATGTCCTCGAAATAACAGCCCTTGGTCGGTTAAAATTCAGGCCACATCCGGTAAAGCAGAAGCGGCTGTTGTTGGTATTGACTTCTGGGATGCTTTCTGCCACTACAAAAACAAAAACTGTTTAGTTTATATCGGCGAAAACTCACCTCCAAACTCCAAACAGAATTTCGAAAACGACTAAACTTACATATGTATGTATTTAATTCCATTACTTTGAAACTGAAACATTTTTATAAATTTCGGAATTTTTTTTTTTACATTTTTAACTAATTTATTTTGGGATGCCAATAGATTAAATTCATATTTTCAGCAATCACGTATGTATTTCATCCACGTAATTTGGCATTTATAAAGTAGTAAAGCTGATTAATTTGAAACTCATTAATTTAATTTAATTCAGTTTTTTTATATATAGTCGTTCAAGGAATGAATAATGTTGTATACTACTATATTATAAGTATTTATGTATGTATGTATGCATATAGATGTGTTTTTAGATATTAAATTGATTTAAATTTTAACAGTTAGTAGGTGAGTAAGATTAATCAAAACTTATTAACTCCGCTGTAGCGGGTTCTTCGGGGGCGGCGGCGGCTGGTGGCTCCGGTTCTGATTGTGGTGGTGCGGGTGCGGCAGCAACAGCTTGTATCTGAGCTTGTTGTTGTTGCACTTGTTGTTGCGTTGGTGGTTGTTGTTGTGGAACTTGCTGTGGTTGCTGCTGCGGTGGCTGCTGTTGCTGTTGGGGTACCTGTTGTTGCTGTTGCTGCTGTTGTTGTTGTTGCTGTATATGCTGTGCTTGGTGTGGTGGCATTTGTATAGGTGGATTAGTTTGCATAACATTTTGCTGTTGCAGCATTACATGTGTCAACTGTTGTTGTTGTTGTTGCTGTGGTCCTAAAGCTGGATTTGGCGGTTGTTGAGCTAAAAAGTGAGAGAAGACAAGTTTTTTTATAACCATTTAAAGTGTCAACATTAATTGTATTCACTTACGTTGTATGTTTGGCACGCTATCACCCAACTGTGGCGCACCTGGCGGCATCATACCTTGCTGTGGAATTGGTCCCTGCTGCAACATCATACCTGGATGTTGTTGTTGATTCGGTTGGCCTGGCACTACTCCACCTGCTGCATACATACCAGGTGGTATGGCACCTGGTGCCATAGGTCCACCAGCTTGATTCATCATACCACCTGTTTGATTGTATTGGGCTCCACCACCACCAGCGGCGGCATTTAGTGGTCCCGGTGAATTCGGATTAAACGCATAAGGATTGTAGACATTGTTCATTTGATGTGACGGCGAACCTTGTGGGCCTCCAACAACACCCGGCGGCATAAAGGGGAATGCTGTCTGCCCCATGAGATATTGTGCTTTCTGTTGCTCTTGACGCAACTGCATTTCACGTTCTTGCTCTTGTATGCGCTGTAGTGCCAATTGTCGTTGATATTGCAAATATTCTTGCTTCTTCTTACGCATTATCTCCAATTTCTGTGCCATTTGTATTTGTCGTTGACGCTCTTGCTCTTCAGCGATGCGTCGCAACTTTTCAACATGCTCCTGTCGGAGCACATCTAGCGCGGCGCGTGAGTCCTTGATTTGCGCCAATTTATCCTGTAATTGTTCGTACCACATGCGCTTGTCATCCATCTCTTTAATGTAGGAGAGTTGCTGTGAGTGCAATGAAGTTAAATTCATGAAGAGTGTTTGCACCGAAGAGTCATTTGAAATGCTGCGTCCACGACTGGAATTCGATTTCATGCGATTAACAAAAATATCCACTTGTGCGCGCATATTCGCAGCGAATTCGTCAATTTGCACCTCATCAGCTGACTGTTGGCAATAAAATGACAATTAGTAAACACACAAATGACTAATAACATATAATATAAACACCTTTGGCTGTGTAGGTGCCTGTTGTGCTTGTGGTTGCGGTGTAGGCATTGGGCTCGGTGCTGATGGACTTGCCAAGGGCGATTCGTTCACTTTACGTTGTTCCCAATAAGAGCGATTCAAATATTTGGCCAGGTCCGGATTTGTTTCTTCTTGCTGATATTCTTTGGGTGCTGGCGGTGCTTCGGGACTGGGCGAACGTTGTTGCAAACGGTAGGCGGCCAATGACTAAAGTAAATTGTTACAAAAATATTATATTTTGGGCTTTTACTCTTATTCTGTCTTTGTTTATCGAAGTTTCGATAAGATAACGTTCTAACTTACATGTTGTTGTTGTTGTTTCTTCTTTTCCTCGGCCTCCGATTGACTCAGCGCTAAAGCTAGCTGCAGTTCTTCTTCTTCTTTTAATTCTTGTTCACTTTTACGTGGTGGCGTCTGTAAACAAATATGATAAATTAACTTAAAATCCTATGTATTGCAAATGATATAAATAATTTTACGAAAATTGCGCACTCACACTCACCTGCACTTGCTGTGAAAGCGAACTATTGACATATTCAGCTGGCAAATCACTCTCAGCTGCAGCACGTACTGCTGGCTTGGCATTCGGCCGCTGCAACATTACATAGCACCCGTCACAAACGCGCACCTAAACAAAAATTAATATATTAAAAAAAAGTTTTATTAAACTTATTACTCGTAAACGCTTACATCTTTTTCAATGCCAAATTTAGGTAGTGGACATTGTTTACTGGAACATTTACCGCAAAATACTTGGCCACAATTGCGGCAATGATGCTTACGATTGGTGAAGTTAAATTCGTCGCGACAGCGATGACAAACTTTGCCATCAGCCCAAATTGGCGCAGTGTCAGCTGTAAACATAGCATCTGCTTCTTTCAACTCGGGGAATGTATGTCCCTTAGCCTTTAGTATAGTCATGGTATCCTAAAAATAAAACGCATTACTCAGTATTTCACCTTTAATTTGGTTGCATAAAATCTTCACTTCTTCTTCCAGGCTTAACTCCGATTCGGTACTCATTTTAAAAGCGCAAAAATAAAATTGTATTCAAGCGAACAAGTTTTCAGACCTTCTTGGTTTGAAAGTCGTAATTCAATTAACTACCTTTATATACTTTGATAATGTTTTGTGCATTTTCTTTATCTGTACAGAATTATCAGTCATTGCTTATACGCGTTAAATTCATTTTAACTTTGTTTCTCGGTTTTATTTTATATTCTTCTGCATACATGCACACACTAACCTTTATTGATTGATATTTCTCAGATGACCGAAATGCATATGCCCAAGTCTGCACTAATTCCAACATTTTCTGACGCACATTTTCATGTGGTGTCTGCTCCAGAAAGTTACTAAACATTTCACAATTCTCCCTGGTAAAAACTTCATCATGCATTGGTGCACCACAATTCTTTACTACACTTTCCAACACCAGTAGGGCATAACAAGCCGAATGTGGATTCGGTGAAATCATTTTTTTCTTAATCGCAGCAAAAGCATTTTTGGGACTAAAATTTACAGATAAAACATTAATAAAATTTAATGCGCATTTAAATACAGAAACTGTAACATTGAAACATAGCCACATATGTATTGTACATATGATACAATTAACATACAAATAAGTATATATGTAAATATTTTGTACTTACGAGACATCCTTTTGATTGATCTCGTCACAAATGAGTAGAATAGAAGGCCATTCGGGCTCCAAACGCAGGTGGCTTGTAGCATTTTCTAAAATTACGGAAAATATTAGATATTTGTACGAAAACTACAAAAGTTAAATGCTCTGCTGATAGTGAGATGGCAGTTCGCTGACCCACCCGTTGCAGTTATTTGTGTTACTTATCGTTAAACTGCACTCTGTTTGCTGAGTCATTAGAATGTAAAATGTAATATATTTCGCGGTTAAGCTTCTAATATTTATATTTTGCTTACCAAGATTTTTTTCAAAACTTGATTTAAACATTATTATTTGTGCGGAATATACACTTTTTCAAATAAAAAATTTATTTTTATACCAGAGAAAAGTTTTTTGCACTGCTTTCGTTTTTTTGACGTTTATTGCGAAAATCAGAATGACAGCTGATAAATTGTAATAGAGCGATAAAGCAGTGCACTTGCAAGAGCTACCGTATCAACTGAATTAATAAAATTGAAATTAATTTCACAATTATGACGCAACCCTAGCAAATGTTTTTCAAAATAATTGAACTTGTTAACTCGGTTTACTTGCGGTATATTTTGTTACTTACTTTTGCGGTTATGTTATTCCGCTATAATTGTTGAACGAATTCACCCCTAATATTTTAGATTTTGGAGTTATTATTGAGGTGCAAGGATTAAAGTTCCAAATTTTAAATCTACGTAAAATCAAGTTGATAATTTTATCTTAAGCTGATAAAATTTAGTCAGTAGCGCTTTGTTTTTTAAATATATGGAAAATATAAATAAAACAATGAAAGAGGAAAAAAGACTGGAAGATGCTCCACATTTCACCGAAGATGAAATAATGCTTCTATTGAATCTCCTAACAAAGTATGGACAATTAATTGAACAAAAATCTGTCGACACAAATAGTCATAGGCAAAAACAAAAAGCATGGACGGATCTATCATACGAGTTTAATAACACCACCAAAGGTAGTATTCGTACCTTAGGTGACTTGCAAATTTGCTACAGGCATTTAAAGAAGGTAGCCCAAAGATCTGCAAAAAGTTCCTCCAGTAAGTTATTAAGCATTTTAAAATACAATTTTAAATTTGTTTTTATATAAATAATGGCTTTTTGATATAGAAAAACGTGCCCACAGTCCGGATTTACGACGTGAAAACAATGATCCTTATCAGGAGCTTATTTCGGGTATAGTCGAAAAGGAATATGTAAAACTTAACCTTAACTGGCCCAAAGGTGATTATATATTTGTTCTACCTGCTAAATTTAATGATATTATCTTTTGATAGAAGAGAAAGACGATGCTTGTAATAGAAAGGTAAGGAGGATAGTCAGGACAACCTTTAATGACTGCTTCAACCTGTTTTATGATAATACTGTTGCTGAAAGTCCCATCTTATGTAAAGGTGATTATCATGTTTAACTTATGGCATTACTAAATAATAAATGCATTTTTCTTTAAGTTCTTAATCATAGAATTACTGAAAGCCATAACTTGCATAAAGGAGATAATCCGGAAAGCGGTAACACACCAAAAGTAAAATATTTAGTCGGGGCTGCCCTTGACGATTGCTATAAAGTGTTTGAAGAGTCTGCACAAAATAATCCTACAGAAGAGAAAACAACTGGTCCTGAAGCTGAACCCACTTCAAAAAATGTTTCTGATACTCAATTGAACCGTGAGTGTATAGTAGGGGGGCCCGTTATTACTTAATTTGATATTTTTATTCTTGCAAACATTCCCTGAATTTATGCGCTAAAAGTAAAAAACAACTTGATGGAAATAACAGATCCCCGTATCTAGAATTTGGTTTGGTTCGTGAAATTAATATCGGTAATATCTACAATTCAATTTCAGAATTGTTAGCTGCTGAAAAGTTTGAAGCAATATTAGCTCAAAGGAAACTTATAAAACTGCAGTTAACGGATGAGAAGGAAAAATTAGAACATAACCGTATTATGAGGCTAATGGAACTGAAAGAGACAGAAGAAAAATACAATCATGAACGTCTTATGTTTAAGCTCGAAGCTGAAGATGCACAGAAAAAGTACGAGCATAACGAAATGCTAAGAAAAATGCAGTTGGAAAAGCATAACAAATAAGTTTAAACAATTAATATTATAATTATTGTAGAATGTATTCTTGTATTGACAGGTGATGTTAAATTATGCTAATAAAACCAGCTTTTCATGTTTAATAAACACGTTTTTTACACATCCTTTTATTTTCAACATTTTTCTTTACTGGCCGACACAGCTAATGTTAGAAAACTATAGCATATAACTGCCATGTAACGAACGTTCAAACGGCTTTAGTTTAGCTGTAAATAGTAATAATAGTAAAAATGAGTGAGCAATAACGTTTTCTTCCAAATCACTCCATTTATTATTCATTTAACATTTGCGTGCTGATAAAAATATAAAACTAACAACGCTCACTAAATAACTTATCTAGTATTATTGGTTTACTTTGTATTCACCTGCTTACAGAACAACTTCAAAAATTCCTTCACTTATAAACTTTAGTGCATTTCTTTACTTTGTATGTGTACATGTGCTTATAAATACATAAAAGTGCTTATATGCATAAGTATATAAATACATATATTTATAGAGTAAGTATGCAGGCACGAACGTCTTATCACACAAACTACATTTATTATACAATATTCAAATATGTATATTTTTGCTTACTACAGTCGCGTAAACAAATTTTACGCTTTGTAGATTTACATATGAACGTACTAATGTATTCGCATTTGTTATAAAAATATTTATTTAACTTCATTTTATATTTTTTTAAAATAATAATACTATCACACGTAGGTTTTGTTTTGTTTTTGTTGTTTTTTTTTTTAATTTCTTCGTTTGTTCATTATATTTAATATTTAAGTATTCAGTTGGCATTTGTAAATATTTATAACAATATGGCTTCAAAAGCTTTTGCTTAATATTTAATAAATAAATATTGCAAGCATTTTTTATTTATTCTCAATTATAACGGCTTTGTTTATGCTGCAAAGGCTTAATTGTTTTAGAATATCGTTTGCTTTGTTTAATATTTGCTAATTTTTGGCTCTGTTTTACAGTAGTTTATCGCTATACATACATATTTATGCATATTTTGAACTATTTCGTAATTCGCTTTTTGTTTTTCTTGTTGTAGCACTATTGCTTAATTACTTTTACTACTTATTTCTAACAATACACCGTAACTTATTTTATAAACAAACATCTATGTTTTTATATAAAATATAACTAGTAAATTAACCGTATTTCATACTTATATCACCTATAATTATATATATGTATGTATATATTAAATACATTACATTATAAATATTAATTATAATATAAAATATTTTACGCTCGTAGTTTTCGCTTGAGCATAACATAAGCTAATCCTTTAAAAGTCGACAGCTGCAGAAACATTATTAATATATTCATGCCGAAATTTCCATTTTCCATACCAAAACTGCGTAGCACTGTGCTGGCATTTCTGTAAAAAAAATATAATAATTAAAAAATGTCAAGTATTTGAAATAAACGAATATGCGGTAAATAAGGAAATTTCTACATAATATATTTTTTTCAGCAGTGATGGACACGAATTTATACTTTCATGTAAATTTATTATCTTGTTGGTATGTTGAGGAGTTTGCAGTCCTTCTGGATGTTACAAACTTCGTTGCAAGCTTAATATAGCCTACTCACACTATAAAAATTATGCTTAAAAATAAATTGTAAATATAATTTTACCTACTATTTTTGCAAAGATTTACATTTTTTTTCTTAAAAATTTAGTAATTATTAAAAAAATGTGTAAATTTTTGTTTACATTTAGCTCTACTCGCATTCTTACAAACGAAATTACTAAATGTTCGTGTCCGCCCGAATAAAAATATATTTCCATGTTACTACTCACTTGAAATGGCAGTACACCACATCCATTGGGCAATAAATACTCCCACGATTATTAGAGTATATCGCCAACACCATGCTTTCGAGCGCATAACGAATTGGTGATAAGTACGATAGCAAGCGCATTAAACTCGACATGTGTGTGAGCAGTATAAGAAAACCGGAGAATATCAACATGAAGCAAGTCAATACAGCACCCACAAATGTACCGTTCTGTAAAGAAGAATACTTTTTCTAGTAAAAATGGATATATTTATAAAAAAAAATACTAATAAACTATTATATATTTTTTTATGCAACAGGTTGGTAGTATAAGAAACAGTGAAGATAGTATTACAAATGGAGCAAGTTGAGGAAGGTTACATATGTAGGTTAGGTTGGGTTAAATTGGTAGGCCAACAAGCCACGCATAGATCCATTAGGGTTCTTTGCGGTACCAGAATAAGGTTCAATTTATAGGTCTAAGAGAGCGAAAACAAGTTGAAGATATTAATAGAGACCCAATTTTATAGATCATAAAAATGCTTATAGAATTATTTTACTTTCTTCACCTCTGTCTGTGATAATTTTACGTCAAAATGTTCTCATATTTGGCGAGTTTTTCATACAGTATAATTTCGGCATTCATTTATTACTTAAAAGTTCAAAGTACTCACAATCGGATTCAATATAGTGCCTAATAGCACACCCAGTCCATCGGCGCATATCGTCACTACGACAGCTGTCAACATGAATTTAGCATAACGTTCAATTTCGAATGGCTGATCGGTCATCAGGTAGGCGATGGTGATGTATGTCATGGAGAATATGATCTGTGGCAGAGAGAGAGAAATTAAGTGGAAGATATAGATTTTTCTATGTACATCATTTACTAGTTTCAATTATATAATTTTTTTTTTTGCTTTTGAAACTTAAAATTTCAAACTTACGTGCACTGGTGTAGACGTTATCAGTGTCGCCATATAATACGTTCGTAATTTATACCAATTGTTGAAAGTTTCCTTTTTGATTATGCTGATTTCTTGTGGGACTAAAATATAAGAAAAATGTTATCGTAAGAAGGTAAAATATTTTTACTCCAAAGGTGATATCGAAAAAATATTTCTAGTTGAGGTTATATTGTCGACCCTTAGGTATAGATCAAGAAATCTATAGATATCATCCAAGTGCTTTAAGTCACAGTTAAGAAGCATAATGAACTCCTCTGCAGGCAGTTCCTGCTGGGATGCTTCCGCAGAATTCACTACTGCTGTCACCTGCTTGGAGCAGAACCTTCTCCTAGGAACATCATTCCTCAATTACGTCGACGACATTAGACAGTACGCCGACCAGACGTCGGACGCCATAAACTTCCGACAAGCACTGACAACCATTCACAGTGGAGCCATCAATACCTCCACCGACTTCCTTCCAAATGAATGACGTACTCGGAGTCAAACCACCCTCCATTGCAGACGAAAAGCTCGAGTTGCCGCGAGAAATGAGAGTGATCCTTGCGCATCTTCGTTCTGGATACTGTAGCAGGTTAAACTCCTACTTATCCAGTATAGGCTCCGACATATCCAATATATGTTTGGCGCACAATGAGTCTCCGCATCACTTTGGCTACCTCTTTGCATGCCCCACCAATCCCACTCATCTAACACCTTTCCCTTTTCGGTCCGACCTCGTCGAAACAGCACGTTTCCAGGACCTGCCGTTGGATGACGTCGACGACAACTTAGCTAATCCTTCCCATCCTAACGGGGTACCCCGTTCCCGAATTCAAAACACTTCTAACAACAAACTACTTTTTCAAATCCCTCTTCATTTCCTTATATATACATAGGTATATACTCACATCTCAATAGACCCGGCATCATTGTCGTATACCACAAATAAGTATTGTGTATTGTGAATGAACCTAAATTTGCAATCTGCTTTGTCGCATTTGAACCGGAGTCGCCGTATAGCAGTCCAATCAGTATAGCACACATAATATGCACTGCCAATTTTAAGTAGGTCACCGTCTGGGGAATGAAACAAAAACAATAATAACAGCATAACGAATAGGAAAATAATCAGCAAATGTTCTATTCCTCTTTTCACATTCTCATTCCATATTTGCCTTTTTTGTACTCACCCAATCGCGGAAAAACTGCACATGACAACGACCGATCAGCAACCACAGACGCATCCATTCCGGCGGCGGGTAAACATGTTTTGTGGCAGATATTGGTGGTGTTATCGATGGGGATAGTTGCTTTACCCCACCCCGTTTAGACTCCATCATTTTCACGATTTGTACGCCATTTAAACCGTCCAAGTGTTGCGGTTGCTCCGCATCATAATCATATCGCCATTTAGGTTGCCGGGCAGCAGCGGCTAAGTCATCAGTGTGATCGCCATAATCGCCATTTACGCACTCCAGCACTACAGAGATACATACATATAAAGAGAATTATTAATAGATAAGTAGTTTTGTTGGTAATTTTTCTAAAGAAGATGGAATAGTTCAGGTTATATTTGTGGTAAACGAGACGTGGGGTCACGAATTATATCATAGTCGACAATTGGAGTTTGGGTATTTCGTTATTTTCCTATACAGTCGAGTTCAATAAATTATGCGACACTATAATCATAGCCATTAGCCGTCTTTCGCTGAACTTCAGAGGACTAAAGGTCCAATAGACGGCTACAAGTGGTCAGCGTATGCTGTCACTGCAGTATCCATGTAAACTTTTTGGTAGAAAAGGATGACAAAGTAAGGTATACTCTAATTACTAAACAACCCCTCGATTGGATAGTTGCTTAGTAATCTATATCTCGCATTTTATAAGTGCGTTAGACTATATAATTCTCGAAACTATCCATATAATTTTATAAAACGTACAGTACGACTGTCGTGGTTGTATTGCGATGAGTCTTCACAAATGGTTCCCAAGTCACAACAGACGGTCAGATAAGTTCTTCGATATATTTAGTGGGATTGCCAGAGAATCATATATTATGAGCTGCGCCTCTACGGTCAAACATTTTACTGTCGTCCAAAAGAAGCATGTTAGTTTTGGCCCTTGTGAGAGGAATTGTGTTCTATTAGGACAACGCCAGGCCACACACATCGTTAGTAACTCGCCAGAAGCTCCGCAAACTTGATTGGGAGATTCTAAGACTTACATCTTGTAGTCCGGATCTGGCACCAAGTGATTACTACCTCTTCCTGTCAATGACGAATTATTTTACTAGCGAAAAACTCGCGTAAAGCTTATGAAAATTTACAGTCCCAGTATATGTACTTGTAGACCATTATTTTCAGATAGACTATCGGTCTAAAATTGATCCATAAACTATGGAAGAAGTAACAATGCGACTGAAATACTTACGAAAGTCCGCTGGATTGTGATAAGTCGGACATTCCAAACCGACCGTTTTTAAAAATTCAATTGTATTGTGCGGCGTACCCTGGTACGTACAGCAACCTTGACTCAGCACATAAATTTGATTGAATAGGCTATAAACATGTGACGAGGGTTGATGAATTGTACAAACTATTGTGCGTCCCTCATTGGCCAAGGTTTGTAGTAACTGTATTGTGTCAGAAGACGCTGAGCTATCCAAGCCACTGTGTATAAAAATTGAAAACAAATAGTTAAAATTAAAAAAAATTATAATCTACTATAAACATATGTATGTATGTCCATTAGAAAGTTCTAAATCAGTACATACCAAAGTCAATACAATTCAGTTAGAAAGGCACTTACGTTGTTGGCTCATCCAGAAATAGCACCGCTGGATTATCAATTAACTCCAAGGCGATGGATAAGCGTTTCTTTTGGCCGCCAGATAGATTTCCAGCGCGTGTTGATTTGGTCTGCGATAACTTGAGGGTGTCCAATAAATGTTCAATCTGGAAATTAGAATTGTAAATGCATTTGCTTTTTGATTTTGTGCTTTTAAAAAATTGAAATTAAAGATGGTTCAAATGGTTCCGTTCATCAACATTAATTTCCATAAAACATCAAAATTTTTGGGTTCTGGAAAGAAACTAGTACTATTTGTATCATGAATATTATAGTTACTTACCAGCATTTTCTTTTCCTTCATGTTCATCGAATCGTTAGAGATTTTCAATTGAGCCGCCAGCAGCATTGTCTCCTCAACCGTAAACCACGAATGAAAATGATCATCTTGCATTATATAACAACAAATTTTGCGTGATTTAGTTGGTGAGTCGCCAAACTGTATATTTCCGTTAACACCTTTTGTACTAGAAAAATTAAAATAGAAATTTGTAGAACGTAGTTTTCATTTTCATAAATATACTTGATTAATATTACTAATACATCTAAAGTTTTTTAATCCAGACTAAATTAAACAAAAAAACGTTAATTTCTGTAGTACAAATAAATATAAATGTATAAAAATGAAGCTCTCGTGTTCTTAATACAATATATTGCCTTTTAAAGAGAAAAAATGCAATTGAAGTAAAAGAAAATTAACTATGAAGGATTGGTATGCGAAATTAACACGTGGTGAAATAAGCACCAAAGACGGGGAACGTAGTGGATGCAAAGGAGAGATTGTTACTGACGAAAACATCAAAAAAATCCACAAAATAATTTTTATTGACTGTAAAGTGAAGTTGTTAGAAATAATAGGCACTCTAAAGGTATCAATTGAACGTGTACATCATTGACGGATATTTTGGTATGAGAAAGATCTGAGCTCACGATTGATCAAAAACAACGACGAGTTCATGATTCGGGGCATTCGTTGGAGATGTTCATGCATAGTAAACCCGAAGTTTTGTGTCGATATGTGACAATGGATGAAACTTGGTTCATCATTCCACTCCGAAGTTCAATCAACAGTCATCCGAGTGGACTGCACACAATTAATCCGCTCCAAAGCAAATGGAAAAACGCAACAGTCGACTGGCAAGTGTATGACGTTTGTGTTTTATATGCAGGAAAGATTTTCATTGATACCGCATCATCATCACGACCCTATAATGTTAATGTTATTGGACCCTTTTTAAGGAAATACCGAAAAAAACGACCGCATTTAAAGAAAAAGAAAGTGTGGTTTTACCAAAACAATGCATCGTGTCACAAGTCAGTGAAAAAAATCTATTAATTGGGCTTGGATTGCTTCTTCATCCATTGTATTCTCCAGATCTGGTCCCCAGTGGCTATTTCCTGTTCTCAGACCTCAAAATAATGATAGCTGGGAAGAAATTGTCGTCGAATGAATAGAGACCGCCGAGACTAAAGTCTCTTTTGAAGCAAAGGACAATTGATACTACGAAAATTGTATCGACGAGATGGAGGGTCGCTATTGATCAGTGTATCAAACATGAAGGGAACTATATTGTATAAAAAATACGATTTTTGTCAAAAAATCTGTTTTACTATGGTAGGTTGTGGACTTTTTAATTGACCTGTTATAATATCTTTTGCAATTAAAAACGTTTTTCATACAAAAACTTAATGGCAATCGCTTTGATCGTGTAAACTTTATGGCAACTATATGTAAAGTGGTCCAATTTAAAAAAATTTATTCGGAGTTTCCATACAAGGCCTTGATGATGATTTTGATCAATCAGTTTGTATAGCAAATTTAACCAATATCTGATATGGGTGGTTTCAAAAAAGCAGATAGAAAGTTCCTGGGAGAAAAGTGTGTTAAATTTCAGTGCTTAATATCCCCTGTCAAAGCAGCTTTCACATATGGCAGAAGAATGTGAAAGGGTGCAATATTGAGCTAGGTTAGATAATAGCCATAAATCAGATCCTTTAGCGTCGTTAGATTCTTTATGAATGAAATTGTTCAGTCCATTTCGTTGGGTACATTAGCATGGGTTTCCGGAATCGATCTGCAGCCGCTGTTAACAAATGTTTTCCATGCATTGAAAAAATCTTAATACAATAACTAGATCGGAAACGACCAGAGCGAGAGGTAATCACTAAGATCTAAGCAATACCTTAAAAAATCCAAGCTTCAAAAGAAACGATAAAGCTATCGAAAAATTTACCCATGATAATTTTTCTTGTGCTCAGAACTTAAAAAGAATGTTAACTTGAAGCTGGAGCCTTTATAAAAGTAAGACGCCAAACGTACCATAAAAATGAAAAATCTTGTAAATTGCTATAATCGTTGAAGTTATGAGTATACTTAAAAGCAAATTATAAAGTAATTAAATTTAATTTATTAATAATTGATTTCATTTGAATTCATTAATATATGTACATACATTTATACATGTGATTTACATATAATTATATATAAATATGTATATATAACAATAAATCTGTTTGTAAAGACATTTAGTATGTATGTAAATTCGAATTTTCTTTTTTTTATTAAAAATAAATATAAACTTACGTTAGGCCTGTTAAAATATTCATCAAACTCGACTTGCCCGCCCCCGAGGGTCCCATAATCGCCGTCAGTTGACCAGAACGGAATGTACCCGAAATTCCTTTCAATATGGTTTTCTTCACTGAAAAAGCGTACGAAAAAAATGAAAACATTGAAAAATAATAATAACAAGAAAAATTTAGCACGTGCTAAAGTGCAAGATAAATATTTGCTTTTAAGGTCGTCTCGACTGGCAAATTGTTTTTATATTTTTTTTTATTTTCAAATACTTTTAATACAAGCCAATGCTAATGAGTATTACTAACTTATATTGGTGATGAGCAAAAACCGGCTGTAAATAGCTAAAAACGTCACGATGCTGAGTACATAAGTATGTATTCGTATGATATTCATAAATATTTCTTATATGTATATGTATATATATGTATGTATGTATGTCAATCAGTACAAAGGTGCTTATCACTTCGACAAATAAACATATATTTTGCTGTGAACCAATTTGCAATGCATATTTGCGTACATACTTCCATACAACGGATGTTAATTAGTAAATACAGATGATGTCTTATATACATATGTATTCATACATAGTATATGATTTGCACGTTAGTATGTACTACATGTAACATACATACATACATATGTACGTATTGAATATTCTTTGAGTTGACATTCTTATCGCAATGACTAATCGTACCTGGGAACATACGGCGAAACACGTTTATACAAAATATATTTATTTCTTGTTTTTTTTAACTGTTACTTAAAATCTAGTTTAGCTCATTTTTTAAGTTTTTAAAGTTAGTAATAGTTAATCCATTTCAAAATTTGTGTGTCAACCGGCACGTACTAAAATATCTATACAGCCATCTGTATTTATAAATTATGTATGTACATACATATTTACGCACGTGTATACTTAAACACATATATGTACATATATATATTTATGTAAATTTTGTTGATTCTTCTAAGAAATAATTAAATACATTCTGAAAAATTTAGGAGAACAAACTGGTTAGCATTAGGTCAAGTTATTAAGATAAAGCTGTTATTGTTGCTAAAATAGTTTAAGGGGTCACATGGGTTTTCTCGGGGAAAAAACAGACTTTTTTCAACAATTTTTTCTCAAATAAAAAATGAAATATTTTATTGTTACAAATATATGTACATTATTAACAAAGAAACTCTGAAATTGTTAATTTTTAACTCAGACATTGCGACGCCATATCAGTTAACCCCTCGGAAAAAAGATGCGCCCGCGTTGGCAGAATAACTCCTTACGGAATCATCTAAGGTGAAAAATACGTGTTTTAGTTAAAACCTTAACTTAGATTTTGGACAAGAAAAAAAACCATTAAAAATTACATTTTTCACTAAAAGTTTTCCAAAAAAAAATTAAAACTTTGCGACATTTCTTTTTTCAAATAGTGGTAATCGAAAAAAAAATTCATCGTCCAAGTCTTCAAGAATTGTATCTTAAAGAAGTGTGTAAAATTTCATGAAGATCGCTTGAGTAGCTCTCGAGGAACCTTGCCAACTGTATTGCTCAACTTCAAAAACACAGTTTCGAGAAAAATGCGTTTAAAGATGGCGCACTTAGCCTAGCTAGACTCGAGCACACAGTTCTTAAGGCTGTATCTCCAAAACTATTACTCGGATCTACTTGAAAATTTTGGACATCATTCGAAAGATGTTTTAAAATTTAAGAAGACAATAAAAAAATCGATTTTTTGGAGCCGGTAAACCCATGTAACCCTTTAACAGGCAGACATTTCAAGAATTTTACGAGAGATGGTCCAATAGACAGAACTTCATTTATGCTCTATGTTGCACCAGAACAAAACTTGGTGTAAAAACCCAAATCAAGCTTATGCTCATATAAGAGACTAAACGATTCACGTATTTAAAACGACTTATAAGTAATCAACGAGGAAGCTATCAGTAGTATTTTGAAGAAAACGACAATGTTCTAATTCAAGTCGATCAAATCTTCTAACACAATGAACGGTTTTAATTGATTATCATCGATCTGAATAAGGTGGAATTTTTCTAATCAATATGAAATAGATTAATATTCCGGTAATTTTTCTTCTTTTGGAGATTTTTGAGCTTCACGAAACTTTCTTGAAATTCAAATATTGAGAGGAAAGTTCTGGAAGCTGTAATACATTCCATCATTATTAAACTGGAAGTTGTCGTGTTCTTTTGCGGTTTTTTCTTCAATCCTCGACCCACACATAGTTCGTTGAGCTTATGTGGTGCTCGTGCTTGGTAATCAGGGGCTGAATTGTGCCCTATTGCTAGAACTTCACAGAAATAAGGTAGTAACGTTTTAACTGGTACCCATGTAATAAAAGGTCTGGAAGAGGAGAAATTATATCAGTACTTCATTCTTGGCGTTGAGTAAAATATTTTTCTTCTCTTCCTCCTTAAATCTTCCAAACAGAACTCTATGGTATCCAAACTAGTAGGTGTACAATAGACTCATAAGGTTTAAAAGAACGAAACATTTAGTAGGTAATGAATAAATAGCTATCTTCAATTCGCTATTTCTCTGCTGGCTTCTGCTCTTTATAAAAAAATAAAGTGTTACAGAAGAAAGAACCATAACATTGCGCATGCGTCAGAGTTAGCGCTGGGTTGCACCGCAAGTGCTGCCCGTTTAATTGAGCATCTGATATATGTAGTTTGTTCAATTCGTTGAAGAGTAACGCCTGGCGAATCGAAGACACCTTATATCATATATTGCTCTAAGGACTTATGGCATCGGTCAACGATCACAAAATAATAGGACTTCTGCAGAAAGAAATCATATACTAAGCACTAATGATTATATTGATGTGATATATGGAGCAGATGTTACTGATAGTCATGCCGACTTAGAAAAAATATTTCGACGAATGAATTTTCGCGTTTTTGTAACCTTTTACAAATAAATTCTATATAATAAATAATTTTTCTCACAATATCTTCTTGATAATTGGTATTTAAATTCCAATAATAAGTTGACAATTGCAGGTGGTCTTTGTCGCAGATAGCAGATAATTTTTTTTAATTATTTTCTATTGATTTCTATTTAATGAAGCTTAATTCAATTCACTTTTAATTGATCGTATGCATTTTCCACTTTCGTATATTTATGGGCACTCTATATGCATTTATCAGAAAATGGTCACACATACATACATATCTACATATAATATATTTCTATGACTGCTTGAGTTTAACACGTTTTTAGCATACTTCCCAAACGTGACTGCCTTTTCAAATGAACCCCATTTGCATGATGGCTATTTTCATTCATATGTGTCTACAAGTTCGTTAGTGCGCTTCGTCTATATTGTTATTGTTTTAATAGCGTCGTTGACAAATGATCGGGCAAAGGCAAATGACCAGCTATAACCTACAATAGCAGGCAAAAAAATAATACAATAGCTATAACTAATAAAAAAATATTATTAATATTTATATATGTGTATAATAAATTGTATTTAGTCACTTAAAGTGACTAATTTTGAACATGTGCTTGCGGTAAGCAAGGCTTAATTATTTTCCGCATTTTACATGGAAACCTTACTAGCCCATTTCATGCTTCGCAGTACGATGACTTGAAGTAATTTTTGTTACTATCTAAAATTGCATACTATGAAAATTGCTGAAATTATGAAAATGTAAAATTACATATCCAACGATATTCACATACATACATATGTAGTGTTTACAATTGAAATTTTCCTAACCTTAAACGGCAATCACTGTTATTGCAACAAATATGCCGTGCACGAAATTGCAATGTTTTCAACACGCCTATAAATGATTGCAGTTTAGTTAATTTCGATGCGCTGAAGTTAGTGGTGATAGTATTTTTCTAGGTTAGTTTACCCAAGGTTGTTGATACAAAAAATGCCAATTAGAAATTATTTGTACGATTTCAAAAATATTTAGTTAACCATACAAAAAAGTAGTAAAAGGATTTCTTGGAAATGCATAAAACAATCTAGGAGGTATCACATAAGTATATGAGACTGATATGTAAAACCGTATATTTGAAAATTATTCTGCAACTCTGCCATCCCCTTCAAAGTAGTCCCCTTGGGCAGCTATACAGCGATTCCAGCGCGTTTTCCATGCTTCGTAACATTTCTGGAACGCTTCGACTGGGATGTCCGCGAGTACCCTCGTCACGGCCGCCTGGATGTCCGTAATCGACTCAAAATGGGTTCCTTTGGCCACCGATTTTGTTTTAGGAAACAAAAAAAGTCACAGGGTGACATGTCGGGCGAATAAGGCGGCTGTTGCAACACGGCGATCCCTTTAGAGGCCAAATACTGGGACACGCTGAGGGCAGTGTGGCACGGCGCGTTGTCGTGATGAAGGATCCAGTTACGAGCGATGTCTGGGCGTTGTTGACTCGATTTGCAATCTTTCGAGTACTTGGCAATAGTAGACTTGATCCACAGTTTTCTCGGGTGGAACGAATTCTTCGTGGACGATTCCACGGCTTTCACTCCCACTCCCACGGTCTCCCACTCCGCGCCTCGTCTTCCACGCTTTCACGCCCCTCCTTAAACTCTTTGTGTCATCGAAACACCTGGGCACGACTAAGAGCACTATCACCATACACTCTTACAATTTTAGCGTACGTTTCCGAAGCTGTTTCGCCCAATCTGGCGCAAAATTTTATCGCGACGCGTTGTTCTTGATTTCGTTTTTCCATTTTCGTGACGAGCACTACTTACACATATCTACTCAACTTGACGCAGCAGGCGAACCAAAGAAGCTAGAGGGATGGTACATATATCAATGGAGAGGGGAGAGTTGCCGGAAAAAGAGAAAGGGCACAGGTTTACCACAAGCGCTGCAATAAAATCAGTCTCATTACTTAACTGTCAACCCATAAAATACGAATATATTTCGGTTTGCAAGCAAAGCGGGAAAAATTTGTATTTACCTAGATTTACCTACATAAGTATGTATGTTATATACTATATAGTATAATTTCAACACTTTAAGTACTTTTCAGTTATACATTCGGTCATAATAGCAGATATCTTAATTTGATTCAGTTCCAAAAATGCTGTATATGGTCGCTTCCGCTCCATATTTAATGTACTGTAGGGAGAAAATAGTAAGACTATGACTGATAATTGTTTGTCGCGAGCAAGTGTTTTTGTTTGATACAAATTATTCAAAGAGGGTCGAAAACGCGTAACGACGTCCTGGACGGCCATCAAGATCAACTGGTGATCAACACGTCAATAAAATAAAGGAATTTTTGCTTGAGACTTCAAATATTTCAAAGATGTTTTAGTGCTGCAAATTAATTGCAAAAATCTTGTAGGTGGTCTCATTTCGGAGTTAGAGGGTCCAACTCTATGTGACCTGGTCTACGGAAAGGGGGCTTAGGTGTCACAAAAATCAATTTTCACTTTTTAGTTGATTCGGATGGAAGATGAGAGTTGTTTTTGTTTTTTCTTTATTTTTTTTTATTATTTTCGCACGTTAGCTCCCTTTTCGTAGACCAGGTCACATATAAGTATTTAATCACTAGAAATAGTAATTATAGATTAATATTTTAGATGTACACGAACATATGCGAAGTTGAACGCATATTAAAATAAAATACCTACGATTTTGACCTAATAACCTCACATGATTAAGCCTGCCATTTTCATATTTTATTGCATAAGACGCGTAATTGAAGAGTCTGTTATTTAAATACTATGCGGAACAACACACTTAAATTTAATTATGTAATAAATAATAATACAAAGTATGCTTCGATTGACGGATTAAAGCGAATTAATGAAATTAAATGCAAATTCCGAAAACTTGAAGTATTAGCTGTAATATGAATTTTCTACATTTTTTGCTAACACGCTTAATAACTACAACAGGATTACTGTACAGTTATTATTACATATATGTACATATATGTACTTTTTTTATAAATATTAAACATGCAAATAAATATACTCAATAACGATTTGTTTACACAACCGAATCACTGAATTATTCATACTTTGTCTTACTCATACATTGTAAAGAGAGAAACCTAAGTACGATTGACAGGCATTGATAATAACTACTTAAGCCAACCTGCGTATACTCGTGTTTATTGTTATTGATATTTAAAAATCGAAAGTGTCAGCAAAATCTAATAAATTCAAGCAAAGCTTATACTTAAAATAAAAGCGGTTTACCACCACTTATCTCTTATTGCTGTTCATCATTACGCTTCCAACTATCAAAGTCTACATAGTCGTACAGTATATAAGAGTATTAGGTGATTTCCATAATTATTACATTATTATATTTACTACGATTACGATTCTGACAGTTTCTCACGGCAACAAATAAAAAGCAAATGCAATATTAGGCGTCTTCGATTCGCCAATTCTCGACTCGTTGTGTTTGTAAACAAATTTCCACGTGCATCAATAACTGGCTTATAGCGGCCATACACAGGCGCACATGTGCGTTCGATCGGTATGTGTAAACATGCGGTTTACTCGTGTATGGGCTTGTTCGCGTACCGATCCATGTTCGCGAAAATGTTTGATTTTTACGATCGGTTCGCGAGCATGTTTATCGTGTATGGCGTTGTGAGCGCACAAAATCTCATTTCTCTCGTGTCGCCGAGCAGTGAAGATCGCGGACAATTGCAAGTGTTAAGGGGAGAGACTGCTTTAGAGGCTTCAAAAAATCGATTTTTTTGAGGATTTTTTTGGGAGGGAAAGAAATAATTGATTCAAGCGAAATTTCTAGGCTTTATAGTCATATATTTGAACATCTTTCACAAATTTTTTGAATACGAAATCTTTGATATTCTGCCTTTAGGAAGCAATCACCCGATGCATCTCGCATATGCATTTATCCGGAAAAAAAATTCAAAGAGATTCATGTTTTTTAATAACTTATCTTCTACTTAAACTAAGAGAATTCCAAAAAAAATTTACTTTATTTTTTTAAAAATATGTTCAAACTTGACTTTTCCTAGTTTTTTTTTAGTTTAAATAGAAGACAATTTTATGCCAAAGATAATAAACTTTGCCCAATTCCAACTTTGCCCGCCAATTAAAATAATCGTAAAAATAAAAAACCGAGAGATCGCGCTTTTCGCTTTTTGCCCAAGCGCTCATATACTTGTATGAATCTGTCTGACGCTCGGACACTATTTCCCTTCTAGCTTCGACAATATTTCGAGTTCCAATCTATAACTTTGTTTGTTGTTAGATAATTTTTAAAGAGATTTAAGCGATTGTTTGAATCTTCTAAAGCAGGCTCTCCCCTTAATAAAGATTTCGTATCTGAATTTATTGATCTTATAAAAAATTAATTGGCAATTTGGCAAACGAAAAGTGATAAATATAAAAATAAAATTGAGAAAAATAAAAGTTGGAATAACTTATTAACGAAATACAAAGAAATAGATAAAAGTGCTACATTAGAAATAAATTCGAAGAAATGTTCCGCTTGCCTGTCGCACATGTTAACTGTGTGAAGAACGAACGCAAAATGGATTTGTGTGTCGTGTATGGGCAAACGAATTCACACAGATCGAACGCACAAGTGTGCCTGTGTATGGCCGCTATTAGGTTTAAATAAATACACGAGTGTATATAAATATATAGTATGTATACGTTATTTCTATTTTATTACGTATATAGTAGGTGCAAAGTATATTTTATTATTTTTCTGCAATGACAGCTCAATGGAAGTTAGCGTTTCAAGGACGAACGTAAAGTGGAAACTAAATGAGAAAGAATTAAGTTCGTCCTTTAGCATGTTCCGTGGTATAGAATACCGGACCACTTGAACCGCCACCTTATTTTTTCGTTCAACAGGTTCAATCTTTTTCATAATTATTTTTCATAAGTCTTAGATTGGATTCAGGTGTCAAGCCATAACATTTAATTTATGATTTGAAAACCATTTCCTTGTAAGACTCGAAGTATATTTCGGATCATTGTCTTGTTGAAATTGCCAAGTTAAAGGCATATTCCATTCAGCATATGGGAGCATGACTTAATATAAAATTGTACCATATGTATATATAGCGGTTTATTTTTTTATCCAAAAAATATGTCCGACACCTCACCATGAAAAATAGCCCCAAACCATGTTTAAAGGCTTTAGAGGTATAGAAGACTATTTTTGGACGTCGGACCTACGTCCTAGCATACTTTCCTATCACTATCAGATCATAGAATGCTATACCATTTTCATTCTTTCGTGTAGGATACTACGGCCCACAGTATTTAAAATCGATCGCTATGTTCATACTTGCTACTGTACTTAATAATACTAAAAGTTCATTGACGATGAGTGGATTTATTCAATAAAGAAGTTCCGTTAAATTTTGTGTGCGGAATAAAATTTCTGTTGCCTAAATGTTCAGAATGTTGAAAAAGGCCTTTTGTGATAATTGTTTGTCGCGAGCCAGCGTTTTTATACTCTCGCAACAAAGTTGCTAAGGAGAGTATTATAGTTTTGTTGATTCGTACAAATTATTGGAAGATACGCGTTGACGACGAGCCAATCCCAGGACGGCTATCAACATCAACTGATGATTAACACGTCGATAAAATAAAGGAATTGGGGCTTGAGAATCAACGATTACATAACAGTTAGATATCCTAGTTAGAGATCGTTGGAGGGAACTGTGAAAATAACTTTGAAAGGTCATTTGGGCCTAAGAAAAGCGAAAGCAAGATTGGTTCCAAAATCACTCAATTTTTCCGATAAACAGCGTTGCGTTAACGTCTTTGAAACAATGCTTTACGAGGGCCAGGATGTCAAGAAACATACTATTACTGGCGACTAGTTTTGGCTCTATGCTTATAAACCGGAAACAGATGCTCAATTGGCCGAAAATCGTGGCAAAGTTGAGCCGAAGCCGAAGAAACCACGTCAAAGCAGTAAAAAAATCGAGGTTATGTTGACAGTTTTCTTCGACAATCAAGGTGTGGTGCCCTCTGAATTCCATCCGACTGGCCAAAATGTCAACAAGAAATACAATTTGAGTGTTAGGTGTCGTTTGCGAGAAGCTATTCGTCAAAAGAATCCGACAACTCCAGGTTTTTGCACCACGATAATGTACCTTCGCATACTAACAAATTATCAACCAATATCGTGCCGCAACCACCGTATTCGCCTGATTTAGCTCGGTGTGGCTTCTGGCTATTCATCAAACTCAAATGACCGAAGACATCAAACGTGAATCGCTACAATCATTGAAAGCTATTCCAGAAATTGACTTTAACAACTGTTTAGAGGATTGAAAGAAACGTTGGCACAAGTGTATGGGGGCCAAGGTGGATTACTTTGAGGGGGACGACGTAGATTTTGAAGAATAATTTATGAATTTAAAAATTATGAAAAAAGTCCTACTACTTTTTGGTCATAATGCTATATGTATGAAATTGCTCAATTATCTAAAAATATTCGATTATTTATGCATTAAAATTTTTGCCATTCAATCAATGGAAAACACACATTAGCAGACTGGCTGGCAGACAATAAATAATATAATTGCTGATTTCGTTGACAGCGTAAATATGTATAGTATGTTCATATATTTATAAGCTTATCTCAGTATATGTACACCTTCAATTAAAGGTAGTTAGAAAGGCAAAAATTTGCATGTTTTATTTTTTTTTAATAAAAAAGTGTTTAAAAATAAATTTACCAGTTTCAGAGCTACTAAAAAGTTACAAATGCATATATATATATGTAGATACCAAAGTTTATACTGACAGCCAAATAATATATGTATAAAAAACGCTTCTTAATAACTGCAGCTAAGACCTAGAGTAACCAGTTTGAGTGCAACACAAATCTTTTTATCACAAAATACGAAATACAAACACGCAACAAAACTTGATTTTACATATGTATGTATCTATGTACATATAATATATACATACATATGTATATTTACAATATATTATACATATATTTATTATTTACATGCATACTTTGGCAGTTTGTCGTTTGCCAACTGTCTATGCTTGAACTTAATTTGAAGAACATTGACTTTGGTGCTGTCTTGTTGCGAAGTTTGCAAAGTAATTGTGCACATACAGCCAAACATACATACCTTTTTGAACTTGAACTTGATAGCTTAGATCCTTGAATTGTATATCGATGGGCTTGACGCGCTCTTTCAGCAGTTTACCGTGAGATTCCAACGTCATTTTTGTGTGTATGTTTTATTTGTGCGCGGCGTTAATGGAATTTACTATTTTTAGTTAGCTTTATTTGCTCTTATTTTATATTATACGTAATATATTTATATGTATGTATGTGTGTAAATTTCATATATATATATTTTATTTATTTTTTTATATTTGTATGATCACAGTTGTTGAGAATTTCACTGAAATTATTTGCACTTCTAATTGAATACAATTGTCACTTAATTGTTCTGATTATATTTCTTAAACACAGTACACTCTTTGCACTCCACGCTTTATTTTTATTTGTTTACTTTGTATATACTTATGTATAAAATTTATTTTAATTAATTTATTTTTTATTTTATTTTATTTTATTTTATTTTATTTTATTTTATTTTTTCTTTTACTTTCATATTCTGGCAACACCATTGAAAATGTGCTCCTCTTTGCATAGTAACAGTAAAAAATCAGCTGGAATACATTTTAGCTCCAACTGTAATGAAATTACAACAAAAAAGTCAATCAGTACAAAGGGGTAAGTCAAAATATAAAATTCTATTAACCTCAAGACATTCAACATATCTACAAACATACATACATACATTTTATAAAACTACACACATAAAAAAAAAACAACAACAGCAAGCAGCAACATAAATAATTGCGCGCTTCCGAAAATTCTAAAGGTGATCGTGTTTTGACTAAAGTTTCAATTATTTTGTGTAATTAACCTACATTTGTAAGTAAGTTACTTTAAAGCGACTTGCTCATATTTTTTTTTTTTATTTTTTGTAACACACTCAATTATTTGTCTCAGTTCGGAGGTTTCGCATTACAAAATTAAAAGGCTTTTGCAACTTTTTTCAAACATAGCCCAAACAGTTGCCGACTTTTTATATAGTATTTAGTATTTCGTAACTAAACAATAACTCAAATTCCCATTCCGAACAAAAGTCAAGAAAGCAGTTAAAAATATACAATCATTTATGTTTGTTTACAACATGCAGTAGCGCAAGGAAGTCAAGTGACACTATGACACCTGTCAAACTCAAAACAATACCAACCACAATGTTTTTGAAAAGCCGTAATTAACTATATGGCATTCCACAATATTATGGGCTTTGATAATTACGGATATTGCGGCACGTATTCAAAAGTATGTACACATGTACATATTTTAAAACATGAATATGTGTATATGTACATACATAAATCTGTAGGAACCCCGCAGGCAAAAATAATACGTCTAATTAAAAATTTGTGGACATTTTGCTTAAGACCTTTCAGCTCTGCTTCTTTTTGATAGAGGATAGAGGAGAATTAGAGTGTTTGCGCTTTGCAATTACTGTCAAACTTCCTTAGTAATTTTAGTAATTATATACAAACCGTTCGCCTCCTTTCGTTCTAGACGATACGAGTTAATGTATTTTTCGGACCGACGTTTTTGTTTGACAGCTCTTTGAGTGTCACCAATTTGTCATAGAAACTTTCATAGTAAAAACGGAATAATAAATATTAATATATATTGGTCAGTCATGTATGGAGCACTGAACCGCTTACAGATAGTTATCTGTGAGACAGAGAGTAAAAAAAGTATAAATCAATGCTAATCGAAATCAGACTGAAAGCTTTTTTGACAGCTCTTTGAGTCTCACTGATTGGGCATAGCAGGTTTTTGAAAACTCATATTTCAATATAAGTAAAATATATATCGAGTACAATCGCACCCAAATTTTAGGACAAATATTTACAAGTGACGTCACTTTAGCAAGGAATTGTGACGAACATGTATAGAAATTGTCAAAAAAGTTGAATTATAATGGGGTTTTCAATAAGAGCGTACAAAAAAAAAAATTCATTGCCATTGTGTATAGAACTCGATTTCTTTTGCATGGCCACCACGGGCACGCTTGCAGA
This sequence comes from Bactrocera dorsalis, assembly GCF_023373825.1. NCBI lineage: Eukaryota > Metazoa > Arthropoda > Insecta > Diptera > Tephritidae > Bactrocera > Bactrocera dorsalis. Next base: position 98,103,510 of record NC_064303.1, read on the forward strand.
AGTCCAGACGGAGAAGCCAATTTTCGACGGTTTTCAAGCATAAATCGGCCGATACTACTGCAATTTCACGTTCGATATTCGTACGAAGTTCATCAACCGTCGCTGGCTTACTGCCATAGAACATATACGACATAGACTTGACGTAGCTCCACAGGAAATAGTCTAACGGCGTCAAATCGCACGACTGAGGCGGCCAATTGGCTGGGCCATTTCGTGAAATAACACGTTCACCAATCTTGGTTTTCAATAAGTCGATTTTTTTGTAGCGCTTTAATTGAAAAACCCGCTCTTAAAGTTGAGGCCATTGACTTCAAATTTCGTTAGTAAATTGTAATGATTGCAACTCGTTGTTGGTTCATATCGTTTCAAGATAAACTGGCAAACCTCACTGAAAAGAAATGTCAAAAGAGCGGGAAAAACATGGCGGCGTTTGCCGTCTACTTTTGTAGCGTCCCTATTTTAAAACCCGTTATTATACTCGAGACATTACTTGGTAATACACAAAGAGTAGTACAATTTTCAGTTTTCAGGCCTAAATAGGGTTTAATTTGATTCATGACAGATGAGATCACTCAAAATAGTTGAATATCCAATATTACACAATCATATGAATGCACAGATCAGCTAAATTTTAACGTCAGCTCTTCTACTAGTTTTTTATTCATGAAAATCGGTTGAAATTCTGCACACATAGAATCAAATTATAACAATATGATTCATTAACATATCTAGAAGCAGAGATTACAGCAATATAATTATATAATACTAATAAAAAACAATATTTATTCGTAATACTGCTGTTTACGTAATCTTATCTAATCTAGATAGGAAATCAATTAGGCTACTTAAATTGCTTCCTACTGGGCGCATTGTGATATAGACAATTATATGTTCCCATGCACATATACCATATGTATGTACCAATGTATGTATGTACAGCGGGGTACATCTTATGGTCGCTCACTTTTACAACACTGCTTGTTTTCACAAGGCTTTAAAGATTACATACAATTAACAATCACAAAAAGCTATTACAACAATTTACTGTTACTCTTCGATCACTACTAAGTAGTAAAGAATGCTACAAGTCAATAATTAAATTTTATGATCTACACTTATAACACGGACAACGTCGTGTCAAGCATCGACTTATTTATACCGGCAATTCGTAAGTTTTATTAATGATAGACTATTACGATAGACTGGTTAGCGCGTACAGTATTTCGTATCAAAGTTTAGAATAAAGTGAAGCATTTGCAATTTTTATTAATTTTCATTACGCTGTTTATAGTACCTTAGAATAATCGGTATAGATATGGAGTAATAAAAAATTATGGGAAAGCTCATTATGAAAAATAACGAAACAAGTACTTTTCTTAGGAGCTATCGCAAACCATATTTTACTAAATTCATATTCAACTCTTTATGGAAACCCGAAACATGTCGTTCTCCTGAAAATCTTACAATTTGCAAAAAAAATTTAAACTACAGCTGATCTGCTCCCCATCTCACTTCTATTTCCTTGATAGCAAAAAATCGAACTACTTTCATTCCAACGTCCTTACACCTCCAGCTAATAGGTAATTAAATAGTAAGTAAACTGTTCATAACAATTATCGTGAACCTTCTAATTTGTGGTAGTGAGACTTTATAGTTCATAAATTTAACACTCAGTGTTAGATTGTTAATAACCTAAGCTGGGATTAAATTATAATATATACACAAGCGAAATCAAAGTTCAAGGTGCGAACTTATCCTTACTATTTGCGCCGCTCGTGTATTGTATTATAGCCTATTAACTAATAAAGAAATTCTTTAATTATTGCATTCCATTTCAATTTATTATTCTTTATTGTCACAAATCTTATTGAAATTGTTAAGTTAATTAACTAATTGGAGTTTGCATTAATTGGCATACAAAGTAGACCAGACTATTCTAATTGTCTTTGTACCTGTAGCTATAAATAAAATAAGTTATGTTTCAATAAAAATTTAATATTTACTTTAAGTGTAAAGTGCATTTATTTCAGAACTTCAAATAATATTAATATATTGCTGGGAACGGTTAGATAGGAATACGCAAATTCATTGGATATTCCAATCATTTTCCCTTAAACGAAAGCATGAAAATCAACCACCATTTTTGTTTTTTGATAAAAGAAGCTTATTTGTTTTTGATTAAAAAGTTTGTAGAATATTTAAGGAGTTACATGGGTTTACGGGTTTAAAAAACGATTTTTTATATTCTTATTACATTCTACAGCACCTTTAGAATATTGTCTTAAATTTTGAAGTTGATCCCAGTAATAGTTTCGAAGATACAGCCTTGAGAACTAATGCCTAGACTAGGCTAATTGCGCCATCTTTAAACCCGTTTTTCTCGAAACTGTGTTTCTGAAGCCGGTTGGCAAGATTTCTCGAGAACTACTCAACAGATCTTTATGAAATTTTACACAAGCCTTTGAGAACAATTTTTAAAGACTTGGACGAAGGTTTTTTTGTATTATAGCTATTCGAAAAAAACAATGTCGCGAAATATTCACTGAAATTTTCATGTTTTTTTGGTAAAAATGTCTGCCAAAAATCCAATTTTCAGTTTTTTTCCTTCGTCCAAGTTCTAAGTTGAGGTTTTAATTAAAACACATATTTTTATACCCAGAACAGGGTATATTAAGTTTGCCACGAAGTTTGTAAAACCCAGAAGAAAGCTTCGGAGACCCTATAAATTATGCATATATTTAAATTATCAGTATGTTGAGCTGAATCCATTTAGCCACTACTCCCTCACTTTTTTAAGAAATCGTTTTGAAATTTTCCAAACGTCATTTTGTCTTCAAGAAGCTGCTCATTTGTCGGAACTGCCGATATTGGACCACTATAATATGTAGCTGTCATACAAACTGAACGATCGGAATCAAGTTCTTGTATGGAAAACTTTCACACTTGGCAATGTATCTTTACAAAAGTTGGCACAGATCATTTTATAAGATAATATTGTAATATACGAAGAAATTGTTCAGATCGGCTTACTTTAGCATATAGCTGCCATACAAACTGAACGATCGGAATCTAGTGCTGGTATGGACAATTTTTGCATTTGACGTGGTATCTTCACGAAATTTTTCATGGATTACTGCTTAAGGTAATAATGTAACCTCCGAAGAAATCGTTCACATCGGATTACTTTAGCATATAGTAGCTGCCATACAAACCGAACGATCGGAATCTAGTGCTGGTATGGAAAACCTTTTCAGTTAATCTTTATTAAATAACTTTAATGTTTCTAGAATTACGTTTATAATAGTGATATCTGTCAGTATTGGTTCTAAATTCTGACCAAAGTACTTTGAACCTTTAATTAAATAATTTTTTTATAACATTATAACACTTCATAATTGATATTATTTAATTAGTATTCTGTTTTTTTTTTAACATTACACACTCCCGTTAATTTCTTAACTTTGCTGCTATAGTATATCATAATTATTTTTTGTTGCTTTGTTTTCAATCACCTTTGAGGCCAATAAATACAACACACTACTTTGCGATCCCACAAACACAATCATTCAAACGCTTATCCAAACTTTACTAACCCCAACAATATCAAACAACAATAACAACTTGACTTGACAAAAGCAAATGAAGCGACCAAAATATATTTATACTTAAGCGCGAAATATTCGAACCCGTTTAGTAAGCGCGCAATGCAAAATCAGACTGCCGCGTGCTATAGGAAACGGACCGTCTTACCCGGTAACCACTTCGCCAAAAACTACGGAAGCGAATCCAACAACGAATTACTTAAAACCAGATGAGCTCGACTGCCCAATAAAATACAAAATAATAAACACACATACACGCTCAAAAAAATAGAAAAAATAAAATAAAATTTACAAACTGCGCGCAGGTAACCGAAAAATAACAAAAACAACAAATAAATAAAAAAGTAAACTAGTAACGCACGAAAAAGCATAAGACAACAACAGCGCTTAGCATTTGTTGATGCAAATAGCGTCGCGAAGTCAAAGTGCCAGAGTCAAAAGCAAAGTAGCACCAACAATAGCAGCAGCACCAACAAAAATCGTAGGTAAATACGTATATGGCAGAATATAAAGAAATATTTGGGAAACAAAAGTTATGAAGACAAAACGCATTTCGACATATTAGCATTGTTGGTGGATGAGTCTTCGAGAATAACAGCAACAACCTTAACAACAACACCAACACCTAATATGTCAACACACAAACACAATTATTAATAAGCCAACAACCTTCAAGCGGCAAGGTAAACTGTGGAATTTCAAAAATAAATAAACGAAAAGAATTGAAAAATATTTAAATATATAAAATATAAAGAAAAAAAAAAAAGAGAAATTAAAAAATTTAACAAAGTGAAATGATTAAATATTAAATATAAAATGGTTATGCACAAAAAAATAAGGCGTTTGTATGGCAGCTATATACAGATGGTATAGCTATAATGATCCGATCTGAACCATTTCGTCGGAGATTGCCAAATTGCTTGAAAATAACTCGTTATATGAGATCCATCTTTTGCATTACTTGTCAATTGCCAACTCAGTCCGAAGTAGTGCATGGTGGCAAGAGTTATTCTGTGTTAGATTCTGAGGCAGTTCTTGTTGGCGGTAATGCTGATTCCAAGATAGACGAAATTATCTACGACTTTGAAGTTATGACTGTCAACAGTGAAGTGGAAGCCAAGTCGCGAGTGCGGGGACTGTTTGTTTGATGACAGGAGATATTTCGTCTTGCCTCTTCGATTACAGTGTGTCCAAATTTCGTGTGGAATAGTTATGTACTATAGTGATCCATTATCGGTGGTTTCGACAAATGAACGGGTTTTTGGGGAGTAAACTCTCCACCAAGTTCAACCACATAACAATAAATAATAGGTCTAGCAAGAAAAGTTGTTAAATTTTACTGTTGACATTAGTTTATAGTTTACTTCTGCAACCTTCCAGTTCTATAATTTTTATAAACTATCCGAGAGTTATTCCTGGACTAGTGAGAGGCCAAATTACTCTCTCAGTAACCCAAGGAATGACAAAACTGCATAAAATTCAAATTACTTAAATTAATAATTTTGGGAAAGACATTCATATGACAGTATGTTCAAAGTACGTCATACACGAGTATTCTCTTATTGCTATACCTTAAACTCTAATCCCATTTATAAGTACCCATGGTCTACATTAGACTGCGCAGCATCCGCTTAATCGCTCGTATCGGATAACTTTTAATTAAAATCAAGCACCCATATATGAAGAAATGCTCAAATCTTTCTAGAAATAACTGAAAATCTCAGTTTCAATCACTGCTGCTCAGTATTGCGGTGTCTACTGCTGCCGGGCGGAAAGTGGCAATTAATGAGGAATATGAACTTGAAGAAATATGCATATTAATAAGAGCTTGCAGATACATATGATATTAACAAATGTACGAAAATATTCTATACCCGTTTTCTGTTTCGAAACGGAACGCTGACTGCGGTGCAAACGCACAAAAAAATTTTCCACTGCCCCAAGGCAAATCAACGCAAATGTGCGTTGTCAGCTATGCTAATAAGTTTCAGGGCTTTAAACGTTGAAAAATTAAATGTCAGCAAGTTGTAGTTGCGTCTGTCATGCCAACTCCGCACATTTAATTGGAGCTACACAGTTCATAAAGAAGCGATTATAGTATGTTATAATCCCTGAAGAAGTTTTCACTTTCAGCAGTTCTTTGAAGCGGTGACATACATATATTTATGTAGGTATTATTGTACGAGGATTGCTTTGTAAGTGACACAGTTTGGTCATGAAGCATTTATATTTTAATCTATACAGGTATTTTTTATAGGTTTTTTAATACCCTGAACAGGGTATATTAAGTTTTTCACGAAGTTTGTAACACCCAGAATGATGCATATATAAATGATCAGTATGTTGAGCTGAGTCGATGTCTGTCTGTCCATCTGTCTGTCCGTCCGTCATTTTCTCTTCAAGAAGCTGCTCATTTGTCAGAACTGCCGATATTGAACCACTATAACATATACATAGCTGTCATACAAACTGAATGATCGGAATCAAATGCTCGCTTGGGAAACTTCCTCATTTAACGATATATCTTCACGAAATTTTTATAAATTATTGTTTATAGAAATAATGTAATATCGAAAGAAATTGTTCAGATCGGCTCACTATTGCATATAGCTGCTATACAAACCGAACGAACAGAGAAACCAAAAATACTTCTTTTCAAAAACATCCTGACATCTTGCTTGAGTTTATGATATGCTGCGTGAGAAAGGAAATATGTTTTTATTTAAAAGGTGTATTTTTCAGCCTAAAGAACGAGTGAGAGCAAGCCATTATTTGGACTGAAAGATATACATAAGTCTTTGAGATAAAAAAAATATCTCTTCATTTATACTCAGCAATTTACAATTTTTTTTTCAAATACATTATGATAAAGGTTTCAGGTTTTCAATGTCTAATCGGCTCGTTTGTTTGGTGTTTTCGTTAATATTTTTAATTTAAAAATTTATTTTGTCATATTTTATTTAAATTTTTTTATAAATCTTCTTTTGTCATCCTTTGTAGTATATAGTATCCGTCTGTATTCTTGACATATACTATGAGTGTAAGTGCTATATATTTCATTAATTTCAATGGCATATGCTTTATTAATAAACCTGCACATAATAATCATTATCTTTTATCTATAACTACATGGTTTTTTTGCATTAAATAATTGTATTTTATTATCTACAAGCATATAGACGGGCTTAATGGGTTTTACTTGTAAAGGTGTGTCCAACTGAAGGTTCGTCGCGTTCAAATGATATTTATTATGAGTGAGGTTATTTATATGATTGTCAATGACTAAGAACATGAGCACATTGTCTACAGTACTTCGACTTTATAAAGGAACGTCTCTTTTCTTTGTTCTCTTTGTTCTAGTCTTGATCTTGATATGTAAAGAGTTATCTAAAAATTCCTTGCTCATCGAATCGCATTTTGAACAGAAAGTATTCGATTTAAGAAAAACTATATCATAAAGATACATACGTATGTCATTACCGTTGGTTTCAAAACCATTTTTTATAGCATGGTATCAAAATGTGCACTGTCTAGGGCTCATTTTATTTTGATATACTTATAATCATTAATGAAGTTCCACGCAAACCGATAGAGTAAAACGAAAATTTCTTTTTAAATACTTATTAAGCTTATTTCAGATTTTTTCTAAATTTATTACATTTTATTTTTGTATTATTGTACTATTAGTATATGTATCTGGGTTCAATAGTCATAAGGCGACGATAATGAGGGTTTACTATATATATCGCTTTAATTTTATTATTTAAACAATGAGTCCAGTTGATACAATATTTATGTGTCATACACTGAGTCAATGTTCGTAAATTTGTTTAAATGTGCATATATACATACATATGCATGTATGTACCTTATATCACACTTGTATATAACTATTTACAATTCTTTTTTATTCTGTAAACCTTCAGTTCCAACCGACATTTAAATACGAGGTCACTTTTATGAATATGCGATATCCTCAAATGGAACACAGACTTAAAACAAGTCATATCGTTTTAAGCTATTCCTTTAGTTCTTGCAGTTCATTGACTTTATCAAAATACTTCAGAGATGTTAATAAATCTCTTCTGAGAAAAAATAATAATTTTATCATTCAAATATTTCAAACTTTATGCCTTAAGGAGTCTTTTTACGGGGAGTTTTACTTGATTACGTGTTGATGATAGTGTTATAGTTTGAAAAAAAATCTTAGCCGAAAGTTATCGTATTTTGATGGAAGTTTATTGTGAACATGCTCTAGCTGAGCAAACGTGTTAAAAGTGGTTCGTTTGCATGTTTAAAAAATGGTAATTTTGAAAACAAAGAATGTCCTGAGTGGCCAAAAGAAAAGAAAAAAGGAAGCTGAATGAGGATTGAAGAGCCAATTAAACAAAACCTTTAAAATGAGCCTGATATATTCAAAAGTAAGATATGCTACTATAACGCTGCAACACGGTGTTCTTTTCGCATTGTGACTCTTGATGAAAAATGGAGTCACTACTGTAACTTTAAAAATCATATGTGAAAGCTGTTCAACCAGTCAAATCAACGGAGAACACGAATATTCATAACTCCAAAAGGTTATGGTCTATATTAGATGGCATCATAAGCGTGTTTTATGAACTTTAAAACCAAGTGAATCCATTAAAGAGCACCGCTACCGACAACAACTCATTTGAGACTAGATACGATGTAATAATTTTCCATCATAAGACCGCTCGGCCTCATTTTACAAAATCTGTTAAAAATCGTTTAGAAAACAGCGGCTGGAAAGTTTTGACTCACCCGTCTTATAGCCCAAACCTAGCCCCTTTTGACTATCATTTGTTCCGTTCTATTGAGAATCACTCATGGGAATACAGTTCACTTCAGAACACTGTATCAAGATCGGCTTGATTCATTCTTGGTCGCCAAGACGATGAGGGTCTTTTGTGAAGGAATCCACAAATTAGCACAAAAATGCGAAAATGTTATAGCTTTAATTGGCAATACCTTAAATAATACTGTGGTGTAAACGAGTTTCTCAAATAAAGAAACCGCGAAGGCGCTAGCCAAGATGATAATCGGGCTTACAAGTTTTTTACTTTACTTTTTTAGAGTCAACAGTCCTAATATGAGGGATATTGGAGATTTTACACTTCTTCTATATTCTACATATTATTTGTTTTCATTCTCAGACATCTTGTCGAAGATTAGACAAACAAGTTATACTAGTGCTCTCAGAAATATTACATATTTTCAAGTACTTGGGACTACACGTGAATATAATATTGTAATTGTTGTGAAACCGGTTATTGAATGCGGTTTATAGGTATTTCATAATATCTATACGTATGTAATTAATTAGTTCCCTTGTATATTGTATATATGACCTATTTTGAACTGTGATAAGTAGTTCTATGAATTTTTGTGTACTAAGTGGGTAAAAATTCTAATAATACCTGACATAATTGATATAATAACCCACTTATGGTATAAGTAAACATTAAAGCATGGTTGGTAAAAATATAAAATTAATTTTAATATATACCTGTGTGTACGCAATGTGTCATTATTTATAATTCAAAGTTTATGTAAGGTTTATTTAATTTATGTTCTGAAACCCCCGACACGTGTCTTTCAAGGAACGTTAAAAACTGCTTACATATCAATGAAATGCCTTTATCGCACTCGCATCTGTAATTATTTTGCTTTTCTTAATCACGTTTCACATATTTAGTGACACGAGCTTGACTTTTGATACGTCAAAACTGTATTAAGTTGTCATTAAATTGCACTGTTACGGTATACATTTATATAATGCGGTTTTTGGCTTCGCGAAGTACGAAAACGACACGCGCTGTTGTAGATAAATAATTGCATTTTTCAAATAAAAGGAGTCGGAGTCCAAAGAAGATGACGACATGGGCTTCTGCCCCTTCCACGCAACAGCCAAATACTAGTCTAGACTTGCATACGTAGGGCAATAATTTATAAAAGGCTTAGTATTTATAATATGCTTAGTATGTCATCATAACAAAATAAATCCTAAAGCTCGGTATTGGTCCAAATTCCATTTGTAACACGGAATTCTCATCAGTATTCCACCTCGATAAGTAAGTCACTTCTTGATCAGCTTTTAGCAAACAGTTAACAAACTCAGTATTGTCACTCTACTTTCGGAATGAATGCTCACCTCCCAGAAACAGGCTGCACTTCATATCAGTACGTTAGTTCTAACTGGTTTTCAAATCGGCTTTGTGCCAGTCCGTAGTTTTCTTAAGTCATAAGATGTAATTTCGTAATTCATAGAAATTGAGAACGCTGGATATTAAATATTCTTTAAAAAAAGTTTGAAAATCGTCAATGACCCTTAGCGGTAGAAAGCATTGAAGTAATTTCGAGGAATGGTGTGAGTTGACAGTCCTTGGCTGGATAAAAATCCAGGTCCGTTCCGGTTACTTAGAGCCGACTGTCGTGGGAACGGACTTTCTAAGGCTGATTGAGTTCGGTAGGTGGTATATGAAACCTTAGAAAAGGTTGTGAGCCTCGCTATAGGTAAAGAAAGGGGTCAATGACCTCACAAAAGGGTCAATGATTCTGGATGGTTTTTGATTTTACTAAAGATAAGCAAACAGGTCAATGACCTCACCTAAGGTCAACGACTTTAAAATGGGTTGCGAACCTCGCTAAAGGTAAACAAAGGAGTCAAAGATCTCTCTACATGTAAACAAATCTGTCAATGAGCTGGGGATGGTTTCTGATTTCGCTAAAAGTAGAGAAAGGGTGCAATGACCTCATCATATGTGAATAGCCTCAGGAAAATTGGTTGACTACGCTAAAAATAAGCAAAGGTATCAGGAAAGTTTGTGAACCTCATTAAAGTTGAAAAAAAGTTAGTGACCTCAGGAAGCAACATTATTGATTAAGCTATAAAGTTGGGGTGTATATATAACCCACTCTAATTTTTTCCGATATTTTTAATCATAAATAAAATAAGCGTATATTTGACCATATAGTTCCCTACTGAAGAAAGTCATATCTGTGCCTTAAAAATTACCATATTATTCTGAGACAAGCAATCGCTTACTTTAGCGTTAGACTTATAATGAACTTTCTTACTAGATCGTAGGAGCTTTTTACTTTTTATTAAAACCGCAATTTTCGATCCTATAAGTTTCCAACGAGTAACGACATTCGATGCTAATAGATATATATGACTCGATGTTAATAATTTTTTACAATTTAAGTAACCAAAAACAGTCTCCAGTAGTGTTAAGACCAACCAAAACGTGTGTAGCGCAATATTTTGCATACATAAATTGAAGGTGCAGTTCGTTTGGTTTCTACTAGTCAAATGTTGTAATTTCCTTGAACTTGTTGCTCAACCACTACACGCACACGCACATTAGTATACAAATAATTTACAAATAAAAAAGTTGGAAATAAAAACACCGTCGTACACTTATTTTCGGTAGGCGCGCACCGAAAGCCAAATAACGAATGTAAACAAAAGCCGGCAGCCAGAAATGAGCACGAGCACTCGATAAATGGGGGAACCGAAGCGTGACGAATTGCGACCGTATAAAATGGATGTTGCAAGCGAGACGGTGAGCAACTGTAATTGACTGACCGCGAAAATGCGCAAACATAACAAATACACAGCACATATTTGGTATATAAGTATTGGTGTGTGTGCATAAACAAGGTGCAAGTGCAGCATGGCGTTCGACGTGAGAGGAATATGCAAGGCGATTTGTCTTCTAATTATGGGCAAGACGGCTCCAAAACGCCACTTGCCGGCGCGTAGATATCAATTACAAATGTAGTGACAAAGCAGTTTTATTTGCGGAAAGTTTCAGGGTTTCTTTTTCAATGGCGCCGCTAATTAAGTTATCCATGTATAACGAAACTTAAAGGACATAGAATATGTAAGCATAAATGGAGGTGTTTATTTAGCTTAAAAATATTAGTTCTTGCGAAGTGCCAAGATGATGGTCGCAGAATTTGCAGAGATTATAGACAAAAGCCTTTCAAAATGTGCACAAAGAAGTTGATGATTATTCAACGGTCACATTATTCGCCAGAAGCTCTTTTGCGGCTTATCCGCTGGTGGTATGGTATAAGATTTGTGTCACTTTTAGCTTAGCAGTCTCAAGTTCTTTTCATAAGGATATAAAATGTGTTTTATACGCTCAATATCTTCGTGGAGAGCTCATACCTCGCCTTTTCGTAATTTACAACACATAGTGACCCTAGGTTCAACCAAAGCCTAGTGGTTGGTACGCGATAGCGACCATCCGAATTTAATTATGCACTGAAAAGACTCCTCATAAAATCCATATAAGCCGGTAATAGCAAGGATAAATCCTACACTTCACAAAATGGGAAAAAATTTGATATTATTACTCATACGCAGTGTCGAGTCAATCATCAACTCTGTTTGTAAACAAGTTCATTTCAACGTATTATATCGTGGTGGCCTTGTAAAACTTTTTTGGTGGTAAGAAATTAGAGGTTGCCAACGAAGTTACCCCTCACAAAGAGTTAGGAATCATATCGTTTCAACTTTTAACACTTAAGCAGAGTGGAGATAAACTGTGGGCTAGTAAGGGTTCAACATGTTACCATTGCCAGATCCAAATTACTATATAGTTACCCCCGGTTCGCAAAAGAATTCGAGTTTTTCAACTATAATGTCTGGTTCTTTTACCCTCAGAACTCCAGTCCAGCGTAGTGGGTTTGTAAAAGTATTGCACTTCCCAAATTTGGAAGACGTCAAGTAGTATCCTGACACTGTACGTATATTGTTTCGACGTTTGCAACTTAAGCAGAGTGGAGATAAACTCTGGGCTAATGAGAGTTTAACATGTTATTGTATCCAGATCCATATTATGATAGAGTTACCCTCGATTAGGAAGATAATTCAAGCTTTTCATCTACAATGACTGGTTCTTTTACTCTCAGGACTCCAGTCTAGTGGAATAGGTTTATAAAAGCATTGGGAAGTGTTTGGAAGACGTTAAATGGTAGACTGATATTGTACCGAATTAATCGTTACTTTAGCTCGCAAAAGGCTATACTTTCGCTAAAATCACCCTAAGCATTGTCAGATTTTATGTTAGGAGGTTACAAAAATTACTACTGTAGTGAGAAAGCTTCACTTTACAGTTCATAAAACTAAATGGGAGTTCAATTTCGGTAAACTAACCACTTTTCCAATCGTCACATTAGGAATGACTGACACTCAGCAAAAACCGGCACTGCAATTCGATTCTACTATAAGTTTTTCAATTTATTTCAATTGTTTTTTATTAAAACACAATGCACATTTCATTTATAATTTATAGCTTCCGTTGTTGATATTGATAATATGTTTTCCTTTTTGCAAAACAAATAATATTAAAAAAATTTAACTTCAAAATCAACCGTAATTTTTTTTTATTTTAATTATTCGTTATTAACTTTTATTGCCCACTGACTATTTGAACGCAATCAAAAGCTTTGGCGCTCCAACAATAAGGACATAAGTGACCCATGTTAAGTACGTCCATACATCGCCATGATAACAAATTTTCATGAAACCTTTCAAAACTTTATTTTCACTTATCACATTATATCCGACAATTCGAAGCAATTAAAACGTCACACTCGAAAAAACATAAAACAGTCATCTTTTGTTGCAAAACAAAAACATTATACGACACGCGCGTCGCAATTGATTGTTGCTGCCACATCGAGTCGCCTAAGGAAACTACTAAACTACTGAAATACTAAAATTTTGCCAGCATTGATGCACACACCATAAACGAATTTCTATGTATAATATGTATGTGTGCGTGTATGTGGGTATTGCTCATACATATGCACATAATAATTTTACATTGTTTGAAATAAGGACGGTTGCGGGCCCGAGTTACATGTGCAACATGTGGTTTGCGTCGGAGCTAGAGAAAGTACGCCGTGATAATGTTAGTTAATTAAATGAAGTTTGAAACAAAAAACAGTGATAAAAAATATTACATGTTTATATATTACTTTATTATTTTGAGGTATAAAAGAGAAACTTACATTTTTTGTTACCTGAGCTGGGTACATTAAATCGGTCACGAAATTATTAACACTCAGAAGCATAGAGGTCGGAACTCTTTAAAACATATATACATAAGTATAAATGATCAAAGTGACAAACCGAATCGATTAAGCTGTTGTTGTTGTAGCCGCATAAATCTTCAGAATTGCCAGTCCTTGAACAGATAAAAATTCGGGCCCGTTCTCGTTACGTAGACACGATTGTCGTGGGAACGATTTAGTCGTATCCGTTTGTCTATCCATTTGTACATACACGAACTAGACCGTCAGTTTTTGAGATATCCACAAAAAAAAGCGCGTTATTGATTCCCCAAGAAGCTTGTTTGTCAGAATCGCCGATATCGGACAACTTTAGAATATATATATTCACAAAATTTGGCATGGATAACTGTCCAAGGCAACGCTACTATCTCTGAATATATTATTAAAATTGAACTCCTATATCATATAGCTGCCATACAAACCGACCTATCAAAGATAAAGATCTTTTTTAACCATTTTATGCTATATATAGAAATACACCAATGAAGCCGAATCGGTGTTGCCGAAGTAAAAATTTTCTGCTTTTTTATATTTTATTGATCTTTAAATATTTTTTTATAAATCAGTAAATGAATTTACCAAGTTTTTTTACACTTACATATATAATTACATACATACAACCAGTTTAAAATCGAACCCACAAGCTTCGTACTAACAGCAGTCTTGCCACAAACAAGAGCATTCCAGACCAGGGCCAGTTCCGCTTTATTTGGCGACAAACGCGCAGAGAGCATTGCGACCGCTGCCTTTCCTCCAAATGATATCATTTTTACGCTGAATACGAATGCAGTTGTTGTTGTTTTTACTTTACGCTATCTGTGTATGCATTTGACGATTTTTGTTGTAGGTGTAATATGTTTTTTTTTCTGCCTTTGCTTTTTGTTTTTGTGCCTTTTCTATGAAAATTTCTTGGTGTGGTCTCTTGCAATTTTTGTTGTTGCTTATTACACTCACGAAGTCAATTGAATGGCGTTTGCTGCCGGTGGCCCACACACTGGTGCACTCATCTAACCATACAAATGGCACAATCAAAGAATTAGAATGCTCATTGTGCATGCGTACTTACACATCTCTACGTATGTATGTACAAATATTTATAAACAAATATACATATGTATGTAAGTATGTAACCACTCATATATGTATGTACATATGTATGGAATATTGCAAATGTGTATAAATTTTTTTTGAAATACATACACACATATAAGTAGATAAGTATTCGTTTGTATGCATGTTTGTATGTTTACTGTGATTACATTAGAAAGCAAAGTGAGCATACAATTATTATCAGCAAACAAACAACAAAAGTTCTTTATTTACTCTGTAGCGTAAAGAATTGCAATAATGAAATTGGCGTTAGAATGTGGTTGGTGGGGGCAATTAACGCAGGGCAAAGCTATCATCATTTCATGTCAAAGGATATCGTCATGTGAAGCACACCAGTTGCTTCCATGAAAATTAAAAAAAAAAACGTAGACGAGTAGCGGTTGAACCGAGTGGTACGTGCAGAGGTATAAAATATTCACGAGCTAAATTCAATTTTGCTTTTCATTTGAAACTCGCATAACGCAATTTGTTGCACCTGGAACTAAACTTTTTCCCATAATAGTAAAAAAAAGGAAATTAATTGAAAATATGAAAAAAATTGTTAACTTTGATTTCATCAAATAAAAAGTTGTCTATAAAAGTATTTGATTTTGATCGGTCAGCTTATATGACACCTATATGCTATAGTAGTCTGATCTGAACCATATGTTCGGATATTATTAGCGTTGCCTTGAATAATAGTCTATGCCAAATTTCGTGAAGATATCTCGTGAAATAAAAAGTTTTCCATACAAGAACTTAATTTTGATCGTTATTTTTCTATGGCAGCTATATGCTATAGAGGTCTGATGTCGACCGTTACGACAAATGGTCACTCTCTTGGAAAGAAAAAGATGTGTGCAAATTTTCAGAACAATATCTCACTAACTGAGTGACTATTTCCCGAACATACAGACAGGCGGGCACGGGCGGATCTAAGTCGGGGCTCCAACGTTTTCTTCTGAGTGTTACAAGCTTCCTAGCAAACTTAATATACCCTGTACAGATTATAAATGTATCCGAATACTAATTTTGAAATCGATTTAAACTTCAAAATTGAATCTGCATAATAACATAAATCAGTCTGGCAATTAATTGTTGTAAAGTGAATTGAATTGTCTATATGATGTCTCGAATCACATCAAAATTGGATCAAGTCAAGTTCGAAAAAATGTAATATAGGCATAAATTTATTCGAATTTCATCTTTGGTAAGAAAAACATATTTAAAATGATGAAAATTGTATAAAGTTAAGTACTCAGGGGCTCTATGTTTCAACTCAAATTTTGCGTGACCCTTCTGACGAATTTTCTGGTTTCAATCTTAGCATTCTAGATATGAAATCGCATAGTAGACTGCAATATTTTGATAAATATATATATTCAGATTATAAAAAACACACATAACAACCTAAGTACATAGTATGTATGTAGTACACGCTATGGAGATGTACTTATGTAAAACTATTTATCGCGTGAATAGACGCAATGACTGTGCGTCAATTGATGACATCATAAATGATGAATGTATTCATGAACTCTATATTTTATTTTTACACATACGAGTATACAGTTCTCTCCTATATCAATATCTACCCACCGCGTTCTCCTTAGTATATTTTCTTTTGCTCATCAATTTGATAACAGGTCAAGGTCATTGTAATATATCACGCTTTCATATACATACATACTTATGTACATAATACTAGTACATTCACTTACATCACACTACACTCATTACTAAATAAATGTAGCTTAGGTTAGGTTAGGTCAGACTGGTAGGCCAATGAGACACGCATAAACCAGTGTTGGTCCTTCCTTACCAGTTGGAGTTCAACTACTAGGTACATGGGGAGTACTCATACTTTAGTATGCTTCCGCTCGATACCTCCGCTTGACGCAAGTTTCTGTGGCCTCACTATCGATGCCTCTTCTTTTGTATTATGCCATGGGGACCCCAGATGCTTACACCGTAGTCTTGCCAATGCGGGACAAGTACACAAGAGCTCCTCCATTGTTTCTCTAGTACTTTGCTCTAGCTCAGTCCATCGGGTTATGATTTTCTTTATCATGCTTCTGTGGTTTTCTAATGCCATACACCATTCTTGGCAATTTATCTTGACTATTTCATTGCCCACCATGCCTTTGTAACATGGCATCCAGTAGAAGTGGCAACACTTTCCTTTGCTACCCTGCTTCACGAGACACTTCTGGCCAATATGCGATACTAGGTTACCGGCGTGATTGCTGCTTGGCTGTCTAAGTACATGTTGATTCTGAAATTCCCTACAGATGCATTAGAGGGCAGCTCCGTGGCTTTCACAATAGCAAAGACCTTAGCCTGAAATATACTGCAGTGATCCGGCAACTTACTGCCTTATGCTTAACTCTGTACAGTATTTCCTAGCCCCAACTCCATCCTCCATTTTAAAGCCATAAATAAATATGTATCAGTCCGTGAGTGACTAAGATCTCCCTCAACAGATTATTTGGGATAAAATTTGTTACATTTACTGTTTGATCATCTCTTTTTCTTAGTTTAGTAAACCCACCGCCAGCAGCTTGTATACAATTTGTTCTGTTTTACAAAATTCTGAATTATTGACCTCATAGCATTGATAATGCCAAGGGTTAAATGTGCATACTATATGACGTAGCGTTTCAAATTCAAATTCAAGCAACATACAGATTGATGAGTATCAAAGGAATGACATAATATTAACAGCAGTACACATTGTTGCACATGACAGACGCTACAATAATTTTCTTTTATTAACTGCGATATACTACAAGTGAATACTAGGGCGACCGATTTTGATTTTGTGCGTAAAAGAAATTTAATAAAAGAGCGACTATACCGCAAGACTTTTTTAACAACCAATATAATATAAAAGTTACAACAGCAATAAAGAGTTGCAGCATTTGTACAATGCTTAAAGAAATAGATAAAAATCTTACTGACTTCCTGTCTGTTAATAATACCTAAAACTAATCTGCCTTCAAACTCTTGAAAAGTTTTTGTCAAGCATGATTAGGAGCACTCAGAATTTTTTTATAGGGCAGTTGGTATGACATCGCCGTCGTCCAAAAAGTGCGATGGGCGGGACTAGGACTGAGACGGAATTTACTGCAGTGGCCATATCCGCTTAGAGCAGATCGATCATGTTGTGATAGACGGAAGACACATCTCCAGTGTTTTAGACTTGCGTATTCTCTGAGTTCCCAGCATTGACTCGGACCACTATCTTGTTTCAGCGAAGATACGCACCCGCCTCTGTGCAGCAAAAAACGCACGTCAACAAACGCAAAGAAGATTCGTCGTCAAGAAGCTTTATTCGCAATACACAGTCGAACGATTTTCTACTCGACTTTCACTCCATTGACTCAGACTACTAGGACGAGTACCAGAAGACATTTGTAGCGGAAGACTTGTCTGGTTACTACATTTTTATATAACAACCCATACAAACTGCTAGGTGTGTTAAAACTTGGGTTTCGTCCGAAAACATTACGGTTTTGGCTTGCCCTGCTCAGAGTCCGGACTTGATTTCAAACGGGGCAGATTTAAAAAGGAACTTGGAAAAGAAATCAATCAAAAGTGTTGACGAATTATTGCAAAATGTAAAGAACTATGGCAGAGCATATCAACTAAGCGATGTCAGCGTTTAATTTGTAGTCTACCTAGAAGATGCAAAGCTGTGCTTGAATCAAAAGACTAACCGACTAAATACTAACTTAAAACATTTTCCATTGACTTTTTTTATATTTTTTTAGTCTTTTCTTTAATATAATAAACAAAAACCTAAAGTATTCTTAATTAGTTGACCAAGTCAAAATAGATATATGAAAACATTTTTTTCGTAAAGTTTCCATGTCGTTTTTCAATTATAAAATAAACCAATGTTTTGAAAGAAAAGAACTGTGCCTAATTATGTGAACACCAGTGTATATATTAAGGTTCAGCGTGATGTACTGAGTTGATTACGCCATCAGCGTCTGTCTGTCCGTTCGTCCATTTGCATATACGCGAACTAGTGCTCAATTTTTAAGATATTGATCTGAAGATTCGTATACGTCCTCTTATCCCAAAGAAGCTGCTCATTTGGTGCAAAGCAAGAACTACTTATACTAATAAGGTTTATTATACAATGGTAGCCCAGTAATTATTGGTAATACATTTCATTCACATTTGTTTTTACTCAGCTCAGTAGGAAGTCGACAATACGATACCTAATTCTCCAACAGTTTTAGATTATATAATAAAATTTAAGTAACATGAAAGGAAATTTTATAAAATTGATTACTGGTACAAACGCATTTAATTTCTATAATTATAGCCGCTCTCCCTAATATACACACTTACATGCATATCGTCACTTAAAATATAAAATAGCATAACATCACTTTTTACTTTTAAGTTGACAGGAGATCGAAAATGCGATATAAATTAGAAACTACTCATATGGAAACAAAATTTCAATTCTAAGTAGTTGTAAATTGGTTATATCTAAAAGCAACTTTTAATTTTACGTATATATGTATATAAGTATATTATGATATATTAAATCAGTAGAAAACTTAATTTCGCATTTTCTGATCACCCATTGTTTTGCATTTTAGTTGACGATATACATACATATGTATGTAGGTACGTACATGCGAGTACCAAACAGTTTATTTGTTGCAACAAGTGCTCGAGTTCACAGGCGTGCAGTATTTGCACGAAAGTCTTTATAAATATTGAGTTAGAATGTTGTTGTTGGTTTTTTATGATACACACGTGTATATTTGTACAAACATATTAGTATATGAATGTAATAGGAGCATCCATTCCTACCATATTTGCTGTTTTAATTGCGGCGTTTCTTTATTCTCGGAGGGAACATTACTGGAAAAGTTATGATATCGGCAATTACTATATGATATTTCTTTCACGATAATATTTGCTGTAGAGAGAAGCGTTTATTATAGCTTATTGACGCATGTGCAAATGTAAATACATATTTATACATATACATGTACATACATATATACATGGAACTAAGTTTAGGAACCCGTAATGAGTAACAGGCATAATATTATATATAATTACTATGATAATTACTCAGCAGTTTTATGAGAAAATCAACAGATTTACAATATGCACGTGTATATTCACATATGTATATGAATATCTATGAAAATATATGAACTTTCAAAAAATATTATAGACATTCTATGAACTTACATACATATATGCACATTTATGCAGTGCTATCAAATGCAATAATTATAAGGGACAAATTGAAGGTACTTAAAAAACACTTAATTGCCATAAAAGGCCACGTCGAGATTAATGCCATATATATCTGTATGTCGATTTTTTTTTTTGATTTTTTAAACCATTCGAAAGTTTTAAATTTAATTTTTCTTTATCTGATTGTATAGCAATTTTCTTGATGATATTTCGTTTCATTGGATATCATTATAGGGCTACGTGACGACTTTTACATAAATTTATCATTAATTAAATTCCAATTAGGGTCTAAAGTGCTGAAATTACAATTAATAGATATATTATAATATAACTTCAAAATTATTGCTAAAATTGGCATTAATAGATACATTATAACTGATAAGTTATTATAATATTATTATCCTCAAATAATCCATGTGATTATTATTAAACACTGGACAGGTTATAGTTATTAGCCGAGTCGATTTAGTTATGTTCGTCAGCCGCCTACCTGTTCGTCCGTCTGTCGAAGATATCGAAGAGAAATTATGTAGCATATAGCTGAACAGATTGTTGAAATCAGACCACTATTAACATATAGTTGTCATGCAAACTGATCAATCAAAATCAAGGTAAAGATCTGCAGGTGTAGAATGAAGTGTATTAAAGTTTTTTCTTGTTTTTCATATAAAATATTTTGTTTCACTTCAACTTGTTTTATATTTTTCCTTTTTTGTTCTTTCCAAATATTTAATTTTCAATATACAATATGTTACGTTGTTTTCTTTTTTCTATTTCTCTATGAATTTCTGTCTGCATCTGCATTCGACAAATTAATTTATTTAAACAAATAATTATGGAAATCGTAGAAACATTCAGGTAACTTATTAACGTCTGATATTTATAATTAAACATACGAAAAATACATATTTATAGTTAAAAATTGATTATGCAGAGAACTTGTTAAAGAAGCAGTATACGATAAGAAATATCAATAATATCTTGAATATTAAAAAAAAACATCTTAACTGAAATTATGTCTGTAGTAAAGTTTTCTCAGGCAAGAAAAATATCCCCTTAATTATTTATTATTTATTTTACGTAACTTTAAGAAAGGAAAAATAAAAATATTTTACATATTGTATTATATCTGCAGGTGTAGAATGAAGGGTATTAAAGTTTTTTCTTGTTTTTCATTTTGTTTTACTTCAATTTGTTTTCCATTTTTTCTTTTTTGCTCTATCCAAATATTTAATTTTCAATATACAATATGTTACGTTGTTTTCTTTTTTCTATTTCTCTATGAATTTCTGTCTGCATCTGCATTCGACAAATTAATTTATTTAAGCAAATAATTATGGAAATCGTAGAAACATTCTGGTAATTTATTAACGTCTGATATTTATAATTAAATATACGAAAAATACATATTTATAGTTAAAAATTGATTATGCAGAGAACTTGTTAAAGAAGCAGTATACGATAAGAAATATTAATAATATCTTGAGTATTAAAAAAAAACATCTGAACTGAAATTATGTCTGTAGTAAAGTTTTCTCAGACAAGAAAAATATCCCCTTAATCATTTATTATTTATTTTACGTAACTTTCAGAAAGGAGTAATAAATATTACATATTGTATTATATGGCATGTTTATTATTCTCCTTCATCTAAACGGCTTAACACCGATTTTAAGTTCTTCCGCATATTTTTAATTCAGTTGTGCAATAAATTTCGCCAAGCATAGCCGTATGCCAAAAAATTTACTATTGTAGATCCCTAATTGGACTTTTCCTAACTATTGCTTTGTCGATTGCAAGTCAAATATAATTGTATAAAGCATATAAAGGGTTATCCAAGTAGAAGTATTTTTTTCAATAACCTTTTTGGACAGATCAGATTTCGACCTGTCATGATAATTTTGTTCAGTATTGTTTGGCATTTCATCATAGAAAGATTTACAGATTTAAAGAATTTTACATTTACAAATCGTCCTACTTTATTACGAAAATTCACTTTCTGTAAATAATGTGTTTCGCGCGCTTCGCATAACTTATAGTCAACATAATCGGCCTAGTGAGCGTAATATTCACAACACCATCACCCAGCTTGAGACCCAGCATTCATCATTGGCTAATATTCGACAGAATAGACCACGTCCAGTACGCAACAGCTTGCAGCCGTAGCTGAGAGTATACACGAAGAACGTGGAGAGTCGATTCGGCGCCGTTCGCAGCAACTAGGACTGTCGTATGGAACGACTTGGCTCACTTTACGTTAATATTTAATAAATTGAAAGCATACAAAATACAGCTTGTGCAAGAACTGAAGCCGCTCAACGTACGTAAGGAACATCGCTTCCTTTTATGGGCTCTTGAAAAGTTCCAAGGAGATCCGAGGTTTTTGAGTACGTAAGCAAGCGAATTATCGTATTCGGGACGAAGAGCAACTTGAAGAGATTCAAGAGCTACCATTTCATCCAGAAAAAACAAGGGTTTGATGTGGTTTGTAACCCGTTGGAAACATCAGTTCATATTTCTTTAAAAATGATGCCGGTGACAATGTAACCGTCAATACCGACCGTTATTGCGCCATGATAACCAACTAATTGATGCCTGAAAATGAAGCTCGTGATCTCGATGACATTGGTTTCAACACTTCCCACACATTGCATCAATCAATAGATTAATTGAGAGAACACTTCGGAGAGCAGATAATTTCACGTTTTGGGCCGGTCGATTGGCCACCAAGACCGTGTGAGGATATGTAAAATCTAAAGGATATGCGGACAATACCGTTTCGATTCACACCTTGGAACAGAAGATCACACCAAATACCAGTCGAAATACTCGAACGAGTCATCGAAAATTAGACTCAACGAATGGACCATCTGAGACGTAGCCGCGACCAACATTTGAAAGAGATAATCTTCAAAAAATAAGTGCCAAATAATGCGCTTTCGAATGATAATAAACATTCCATAATAAATTGGAAGTTTCTATTGATTTTCTTTAAAAAAGTAGGCAGTGGGCAGTTATAGCTTTTGGATAACGCGTGAGACATGTCATATTCGACCGGATGTAATGATTTATGTAGTTCATATTTCATTACGTATATGACTGATTCGCCGAAAAGGATCTGGTTCTTCAAAAATGTATATGAGGACGTTCTTGTGATAACTAGCATAGATTTATCCTGTTTTAATTTCTGTAGATAAAAGGTTGCGCTCTTCGCTATCCAAATAGAAAAAAATAGCAAAATTAGGCATGCTTGTCTACGCTCAACATTTCACAGATCAATAACTACCTAAACAAATGTAACTAGTGTAAGAACCAACATTCCTGTATTCCTGTGGTCCAGGAGACGTTTAATTAACCCGAAACCCGAAGAAAAAATTGGAAAGCAATTAATCTAGCTTACGATAATACCGATTTCTTTGAAACATCATCATGTGTACTTCGATTTCAGCGAGATTTTATAACAGTAATCACTTTTTCTATAGATATTGGTGACTTCTACAAATAAAAACACATCGCTGAAGCACTTAAAGAACAGAGTATTATGGAGAAAATTAAATTTCATTTGTCATAATCAGAAATAAAATAATCGGTATGCAGGAGTTCACACAAAATCGTAAGATGCTCACAACTTCTGAAATACATTTTTATAAAATTTGTTTTTTTGTTTCGTTTTTATTTTTGTAACCAACATTTTTTATCATATAATGCTTACATGATATTTCGATGTCTCCTCAAATTTAAAAATAGTGTTTTAAAAAATACTTTATTATTCCTGTATTGGAAACACTTATCACACAATATATTGGTTTTCTTTTTAAATACGTTCCGTTCCGTTTTTTGTTTTTTTTTTTTATTTATTTGTTTAGTATAATTTTTATTAATTTTTTGTTTTTTTCCGACTTACATACTTTACGCGAACACAGTTCAAAATCTTACACCAGCACGCTTGAACTAGGGAGACAAAAGCCCAGTAAGATAGTTAAACTTAAGAACTTCCGAGTTTTCGAACTAGTTACTGTTAGTTCCGCGTTGTTTCGATGGTATTTGCCGACTGGCTTCTAATAATTTTAGTTATTCGCTAAAAAGCAATATACAAACTTGCACCAATCGACAGCACACTTATTCGCACACATATCTACATAAGTACGTCAATATCTGAGTTTGTAGGTATGTATGTTTTAAAGAAACAGCAGCAGCCGCCGCCAGCAATATGACAGTTCATTTTATAGTGACTTGATTGTTGAGAATGAGAAGCGCAAAAGCGACAATACAATTAACTATGTAGTTATAAATATCAGCAACACGTTGTATACGAATATTCTATACATACCTACATGTATACATATGTACATTTGTGTATGCATATGTATGTAGCACACATTTATTACGAGCAAATATTACGTTGAACAGTCGGCAGCCAGCCGAGACCTGTGTTTTAAGTTCAGGAAACCCCAGTTAGAGACTTTGCGAGCGCGAGCAATTCAACCGGATTTGAGAATCGAAAACCAGACTAACTGCGCGCCTTCTGTCCATGGCTTGAAATTATAATTTATGTATGCAACTACACATCTACATGCACAGAAAAATATATAATTTTTCGTATGAAAAGAAGATGCAAATAATCTCGTCGGGTGATTAGAAGACATTTTTTCATGCTTATCAAAGCATGAGTTTGTTTGCGGTCAAACATTGCGTGGACTTACTCTCTTATTCAGTACCGAGATACTTCAAACTATTGTATGAGCTGAAAGACCCTTTGGTCACTTGTTTATTTGTACAAGTGATAAAGCTTAGCAACCGCTGGGTTTCGCGTTTTTTTGAGATCAAAAATACGTATGCCCAAAAACTGCACCAAACTGATTTAGGTCTTCCTCAACTAAAGCTGTTGGTCTACTTTTATAGCGTCCCTATGAAAAAAAAACCTTTATTTCAACGAGTTTATGACATATGTATGCATATGTCCTGTTAAATTATGGTAGCACTGGTTCCTGAAGCAACTAACGAATTCATTCATCAGCTATAAGTTTTCGATTTCTTCGACTTTGTTCTTTATTCTCGAGATAGGACTTTCTACGTCGCCTTCTGGCTAAAACTCATTGAATATATTGGAACACCTGAGCCTAGTGACATAAACTGCTAAATTAGTGCGACACATACAGCTAAGGTCCAAATAATAGCATAAGTGATGCGATTCTAAAGTCACAATGTGACTTCATCGGTAACTGGCAGCCAGCTGGCTCTATATAAGAAACGCAGGCAACGTGCCTGGCCAGTGCTTTTGTGACGCTCACGCCGCGAAGTGATGCGAATTGAAAGTCACAAGGTGACTTCAACGGTAGCTGGCAGCCAGCTGGCTCTATATAAGAAATGCAGCTAACGTGCCTGGCCAGTGCTTCTGTGACGCTCATGCCGCGAAGTGATTTGAATTGAAAGTCATAATGTGATTTCAACGGTAGCTGGCAGCCAGCTGGCTCTATATAAGAAACGCAGGCAACGTGCCTGGCCAGTGCTTCTGTGACGCTCACGCCGCGAAGTGATGTGAAGCAGCAGCAGCCAGCTGGCTCTATATAAGAAATGCAGGCAACGTGCCTGGCCAGTGCTTCTGTGACGCTCATGCCGCGAAGTGATTTGAATTGAAAGTCATAATGTGATTTCAACGGTAGCTGGCAGCCAGCTGGCTCTATATAAGAAACGCAGGCAACGTGCCTGGCCATTTCTTTTGTGACGCTCACGCCGCGAAGTGATGCGAATTCAAAGTCACAAGGTGACTTCAATGGTAGCTGGCAGCCAGCTGACTCTATATAAGAAATTCAGGAAACGTACCTGGCCAGTGCTTCTGTGACGCTCACGCCGCGAAGTGATGTGAAGCAGCAGCAGCCAGCTGGCTCTATATAAGAAACGCAGGCAATCTGCCTGGCTAGAGCTTATGTGACGGTCACGCCGCGAAGTGATGCGAATTCAAAGTCACAAGGTGACTTCAATGGTAGCTGGCAGCCAGCTGACTCTATATAAGAAATGCAGGCAACGTGCCTGGCCAGCGCTTCTGTGACGTTCACGACGCGAAGTGATGTGAATTCAAAGTCACAAAGTGATTTCAACGGTAGCTGGCAGCCAGCTGACTCTATATAAGAAATTCAGGAAACGTACCTGGCCAGCGCTTCTGTGACGCTCACGCCGCGAAGTGATGCGAATTCAAAGTCACAAGGTGACTTCAATGGTAGCTGGCAGCCAGCTGACTCTATATAAGAAATGCAGGCAACGTGCCTGGCCAGTGCTTCTGTGACGCTCGCGCCGCGAAGTGATGTGAATTGAAAGTCATAATGTGATTTCAACGGTAGCTGGCAGCCAGCTGACTCTATATAAGAAATGCAGGCAACGTGCCTGGCCAGTGCTTCTGTGACGCTCACGCCGCGAAGTGATGTGAAGCGAATTGAAAGTCACAAGGTGACTTCCACGGTAGCTGGCAGCCAGCTGACTCTATATCAGACACGCAGGCAACGTGCCTGGCCAGTGCTTTTGTGACGCTCACGCCGCGAAGTGATGCGAATTGAAAGCCACAAGGTGACTTCAACGGTAGCTGGCAGCCAGCTGGCTCTATATAAGAAACGCAGGCAACGGGCCTGGCCAGTGCTTCTGTGACGCTCGCGCCGTGAAGTGATGTGAATTGAAAGTCACAAGGTGACTTCCACGGTAGCTGGCAGCCAGCTGACTCTATATAAGAAATGCAGGCAACGTGCCTGGCCAGTGCTTTTGTGACGCTCACGCCGCGAAGTGATGCGAATTGAAAGTCACAAGGTGACTTCAACGGTAGCTGGCAGCCAGCTGACTCTATATAAGAAATGCAGGCAACGTGCCTGGCCAGCGCTTCTGTGACGTTCACGACGCGAAGTGATGTGAATTCAAAGTCACAATGTGATTTCAACGGTAGCTGGCAGCCAGCTGGCTCTATATAAGAAACGCAGGCAACGTGCCTGGCTAGAGCTTGTGTGACGCTCACGCCGCGAAGTGATGCGAATTGAAAGTCACAAGGTGACTTCAACGGTAGCTGGCAGCCAGCTGGCTCTATATAAGAAACGCAGGCAACGTGCCTGGCCAGTGCTTTTGTGACGCTCACGCCGCGAAGTGATGTGAATTGAAAGTCACAATGAGATTGCAACTGTAACTGTATGTAACTGATGTTCAACTGTTGTTTGTAGAAATAAGGTCTTTACATAATATAAACAAGATAGATAGTTCGCCTGCCTACGTGACAACATAAATTATAAAGGGTGATTTTTTAAGAGCTTGATAACTTTTTTTTTAAAAAAAAACGCATAAAATTTGCAAAATCTCATCGGTTCTTTATTTGAAACGGTAGATTGGTTCATGACATTTACTCTTTAAAGATAATTTCTTTTAAATGTTGACCGCAAGCTGCGTCTTAGGTGGTCCATTCGGAAAGTCCAATTTGGGCAACTTTTTCGAGCCATTTCGGCCGGAATAGCCCGAATTTCTTCGAAATGTTGTCTTCCAAAGCTGGAATAGTTGCTGGCTTATTTCTGTAGACTTTAGACTTGACGTAGCCCCACAAAAAATAGTCTAAAGGCGTTAAATCGCATGATCTTGGTGGCCAACTTACGGGTCCATTTCTTGAGATGAATTGTTGTCCGAAGTTTTCCCTCAAATGGCCATAGAATCGCGAGCTGTGTGGCATGTAGCGCCATCTTGTTGAAACCACATGTCAACCAAGTTCAGTTAGTTTTGTTAGCATCGAACGATAGCGATCGCCATTCACCGTAACGTTGCGTCCAACAGCATCTTTGAAAAAATACGGTCCAATGATTCCACCAGCGTACAAACCACACCAACAGTGCATTTTTCGGGATGCATGGGCAGTTCTTGAACGGCTTCTGGTTGCTCTTCACCCCAAATGCGGCAATTTTGCTTATTTAAGTAGCCATTCAACAATAAATGAGACTCATCGTTGAACAAAATTTGTCGATAAAAAATTTTAGAAACGAATACTGTTTTTGGTAATAAAATTCAATGATTTGCAAGCGTTGCTCGTTAGTAAGTCTATTCATGATGAAATGTCAAAAGCATACTGAGCATCTTTCTCTTTGACAACCATGTCTGAAATCCCACGTGATCTGTCAAATACTAATGCATGAAAATCCTAACCTCAAAAAAAAATCACCCGTTAATTATAATCGCTTAAGAACCCAAGAGCACAAACTTCATTAACATCTCATCTATTTGAAAAAAGAAGTAAGCCAATGACTATGTATACACATATGTACATGTACATGCATATGTCGTTCAAAACTAGTTTTTAAGGAAAACGGCAAGTCAGCATAAAAAAACTTTTATAAGGTATATATGTATTTATACACACTTTTTCTAAATCATGACTTGCTCTTTTAAGCTAGCTTGCCAGCAGTTTTATCAGCTCCGCGACATTGTAAGTTTTCGCTGCAACATTCTCAAATTCCACTACAATGTTGTTTTCAGTTTCAATGTCAATGTCCCTGACACAACGACTGACTGCTGATTGTATGCGCATGCGCTCTTTTAATTACATAATACAGCGCAATTTGCCAAGAAATACTCAAACTTCACCGATAAGTATAAGTAATTAGTTTGAAACTCTTCAGGGCTTTTTAATATATTTATAAATTCCAATATACTGCTAGGTGCTATTGAGGCGATGTGATCCCTATTTGGAAACATGGATGCAAGGGCTTTTATTCTTCGCCTACAAACTGTTGTGCACTCAATTAGCATGTCTTCTGGAGTTTTAGGAGGACAAGGTCCAGGAGTGTAACGGTCAAACCAATAGCATTTACAAAAATAGCTGTATATGATGGAACATTTTTGAATTCAAATTCGTAATCAGTACCAGAGACCTCTTAGCACATCAATCGCAATTTTTTTAAATACTAAATATGACTGGGAAATTATCAATTTCTTGAAAAATGTAAGACCTCAGAATGACAATTAAATACTGTTACGAATTTACTCTTTGCTAGTTTACTTTGTTAGGTTCGTATCTCTGGATTGACAAATAAAATCAAACACTGTTTAATTTAATTCAACAACTCTTTATTTCACAACTCGTCTACACTATAGCAGTTTACTCTTAGCACTGATTGATTACGTTGGCGCTGCCACGGCTTATATAGCCACGCACTTGTCGCTGATGCCGACGTGTCCCTTCTAGAATATCGCGTCTGGAAATTACCAGAACATACGGCTATACGGCGCCAGACGCAAGCAGACAGTCGCGGCGCCAGACTCAGCAATTGTTTAACTAGACAAGCAGACAGTGCGGCGCCAGATGTCTATTGTTTCGACAAACAGACAGCCGTGGCGCCAGATGTCTACAACAAGACAAATGTTATTCCATATACCTACAGCTATTGTTCATAATCAGGGATGCATATAGTAATACAAATACAACTTAATACTACTTTTGTAACACTGCCCTCCACTAAAGCCTAATCGTCCCGATTAGGCACAAATCCTTTTGAACCAAATGGGGCGAGCCTCTCCAAATGTACTACTTTCATTTTACATCGTTGCTTTTCCATTTCTTTGTATGCGGTATACCACGTCCATTAAGTCGTTTCATCACCATATAGGGTCCTTCCCAGGCTGTCTGTAGTTTCGGGGACAAGCCTTTTCTTTCGAAGTGGATTGTACAACAGGACCAGATCACCTTCTTCAAAACCTTTTGAATTTGCCGCTTGATCGAACCGGTCCTTCATCTTATTGCTCCTCAGATGCGTATGCTGTCTTACCACCATTAGATGCAATTCATTCATTTCTTCCTTTAAGGCAGAACAATAATCTCCATCATTTCTTACAGCTGTAGGATTCGTTCCAAACTTAAGATCAGCAGGGAGTCGCAGATCAGATCCGAAAATAATCTTTGCTGGCGTGTAACCAGTTGTCTCGTGCTTCGCTGAACGATACGCCAGCAGGAACATCTGGATGCACTTGTCCCAATTCCGTTGATCTTTATCAACGATTTTCCGCAGATGTTCTTCGAGCGTTCGGTTTGAATCTCTCTACCATCCCATCTGATTGTGGGTTGTAACGCTGTTTGTCCGTGTCTTGTGGATGCCCAATAATGTACAGACTTCTTGGAAAAATGGAAGATTCGAAATTTCTGCCTTGATCTGAGTGTAATTCGACGGGCACTCCGAACCTTGTTATCCAATTTTCTACAAACGCTTCGGCTACGGTCTTCGCTTCCTGGTTTGGTAAGGCATATACTTCTGGCCATTTACTGAAATAGTCCATGACAACCAGTAGATATTTGTTTCCGGCCGTACTGGTTGGAACGGACCTGCAACATCCATTGCGACTCGTTCAAATGGTGATCCCACGTTGTACTGTTGTAGCCTACCGCGACTTTTGGCTTAGGACCTTTAGCTGCCATGCACTCTACGCAATTACTTATCCATTCTGCTATGGAATCTCGACAACCGATCCAGTAGAACCGTTGTTTAATCTTCTCTATAGTTTTTGTAATTCCAAGGTGCCCTCCACTAGGTCCATTGTGATATTCTTTCAATACTTTCGTATCATGGACTTCGGTTACTATGATCAGCAGACGAGACTGTTTGCCATCTTCGCTTTCCCAGGTACGATGAAGGTATCCATTAACGAAGTTTATGCTGTTCCATTGGGCCCAATATGCTTTTGCAGTTGGACTCTCGCTACTTATTTGTTCCTTTGGTGGTCGTACCCCATTTTCTTTGGCCATTACCAGCTTTGCAAGATCAGGGTCCTCCAGCTGATTGATTCTGATGCGGTGAGGAGTCCAATCATCTTCAGTTCTATATTCAGTAATCGCACGTCGATTATACCTTCTTTTCCTTCTGATTTGGAGCAATGTTTAAATTCGAGTGGACAAGGGCGATGTGATAATGCATCCGGATTTTGTGGTGAATCCTCTTTCGGTGTTCTGTTGGTTGTTTCCATTTTGATGGGTTACTTTTATCTTGCAATTTCGGGCAAAGTGACCCGCTTTTCTACAGTTGAAACATCTGCCTGTTGTATTTACTCGCTGTGCAGCAATTGTCTTCAGAGTCTTCAATATTTCCTCCATCAGCGCCGGTTGTTCCATTTCAACCCTTTGTACTTTGGGTGCTGGTTTACTTAGTAGGGAAGCTGTTTTCCTGTGTGAGGGCGTGCGAAAACCGTTTCAGCAAACGTTCTTTTGGCATTGCATATGTGGCGCGTTTGGTGTCCACATCACGAAATTCCATTTATGAAACATTGAATTTTTACCCTCTCAATGTAATCCACAGGTGCATCTGCATTTGCCAACATGAGCCAGTCGTTCTATTTCAGTTGCGAACTCTTGCAATGACTCGTTTCATTTTTTGACCCCTATTTTGCAGTTCGATCTGGTATATTTGTTTCCGGTGCTCACTGCCATATCGTCTTTCTATCGCACTCATCAATGCTTCATAGTTGTCCCGTTCACAGTCTGGAATAGTCTGAAGGATTTCTGCCGCAGGTCCTTTCAATGATACAAACAAGGACGCCACTGTTTGTCCGCTGCATTCCAGTTTATTGGCCATTGCTGTCTTTTTCAAACTGAAGTTTGAAAATTTGAAATGGAATACTTCCATCGAATGTGGGTGCCTTCAATCTTTGATTATTTGTTGATAGTGCAGGGCCATGTAGTGCAGTTCTCGCATACGATTACTCAGTTGAAGAAATTCTGATTTTAAATTTTCTTCTTCAATTTTTTTAACGTGCTTAATTCCTCTTCAAATTTTGAAAATTTCTCTTGCACTTGTTTTTGTACTTGTGTAGTATTTTCTGTAATCTGTTGTACCAAACGCTTTTCTAACTGCGTATTATTTTCAGTCATTTGTTGTGTAAGGCAAGACTTTAAACTGCGAGTATTTTCAGCTATTTGCTGTGCCAGACGATTTTCTGTTTGCACTGCATTCTCTGTTATTTGTGATATATTTTCAGCTATTATTTGCTTAAAAGCCACTAACAGCATGTTCGTGTCTGCACTTGATGATGTTCGTTGTTCTTCTACTTTTTCTTCTACCTTTGTAGAAGTTTCTGGCCCAACAAATTCGAACTCGTCCACATTAATTCCATCCGCTTCCATTGCTTCACGTAATCGTGCCTGCAGATCCGCCTTTTGTCCGCTTATCGTAAATTACGCTCCTCCAGTTCCTTTTTTAATTGCTGAATTCTCAATTCTCTGAATTTAACCATCTTGAATTTGGATTATTTGACAATCCCACTTCTGACACCAATTGTTACGAATTTACTCTTGCTAGTTTACTTTGTTAGGTTCGTATCTCTGGATTGACAAATAAAATCAACACTGTTTAATTTAATTCAACAACTCTTTATTTCACAACTCGTCTACACTATAGCAGTTTACTCTTAGCACTGATTGATTACGTTGGCGCTGCCACGGCTTATATAGCCACGCACTTCTCGCTGATGCCGACGTGTTCCTTCTAGAATATCGCGTCTGGAAATTACCAGAACATACGGCTATACGGCGCCAGACGCAAGCAGACAGTCGCGGCGCCAGACTCAGCAATTGTTTAACTAGACAAGCAGACAGTGCGGCGCCAGATGTCTATTGTTTCGACAAGCAGACAGCCGTGGCGCCCTCTTAGCACATCAATCGCAATTTTTTTAAATACTAAATATGACTGGGAAATTATCAATTTCTTGAAAAATGTAAGACCTCAGAATGACAATTAAATACTTACAAATGGTATATATTTGTTTTATATACGAGTGCAGTCCGATTAGTACTTAACCTAAAAAAGAACAGGAAAAATATCGATTTATTTCTCAACATGCTTTTAGTTCGATGCACTTGACCGAGCGTACTTCTCTAACAGCCCTCGTATTAGAGTTACATATATATAGGTAATATGGAAAATTTTAATTAATACAACACAATTTGAAATATTAAAGTAATTGCTACACTTTAGACTGTATATACTATAACATAAGGCAAATAAACGCAACGCGAAAACGTCATAAACGTAATTACCACTCCGTCGTTTACCTTAAATTAAATTGTTGCGTTTTCAAAGCAAACTGATCATGTTGGTTGCGCGAAAGCACTGCAACAATTAACTGCACATGTCGAAGGTTTCAGATTGCATTCTTAATATACATACATACTTGTACATATAATCGGAAATCCACCCTTTTCATCATTTTGATCATTTGAAATGCATAAACCTATAACAGAGCTTACAAAAAGAGTCAACGATCCGCCCTATTAATTTTATACACCCTGTGTTTATGAAATGGCATTTATGTTGATAATGAAACACTGGATTCGCAATTTGTGCAAATAGTTGGCAACATTTTTAGTTTGACATAAATGGTCGCCAGTATTTTCAGTTTTCCACCGAATAGACATTAAAAATAGAGTATTTGTGCGAAAACTGTATTTAATAGACTACATGTTGTAGAAAGTCTCTAAATAAAGGTGTAATACTGTAAGGAACAAATATTAACTAGAACTTAAGCTAAACTATTAATTTAGTGTGATTGTGAGTGTCATTGTGAAAATGGAAGCTCTTATTCCGGTTATAAATAAATTGCAAGATGTTTTCAACACAGTAGGATCGGATTCTATACAATTGCCTCAAATTGTAGTACTTGGAAGTCAGGTAAGTGATTGCTCGATCGAAAGTAGAGTTAAATGTTATCAGCATACATATTTTGAACTGATAAAACTGCAGTTGAGTGGCTTGTAGTATAAGCCTAGGGTAGCATGTGCCAATTGGCAATTTTTTGCAAATTGCAATTCAGGGTTATGAAGATGAAATATTTTTATGTGGCACAGTTTAAAAAATATATTCCTTTCTGTATTAATTATATAATAGCTAAGAAGTAGCCGGCTTCGGAAAAATATCAAAACTTTATGATTAATATAATAAAATCGATATGTTTTTAAATTGTTTATGTAACCTCTAAGTCCAAAGTGATTTGTGTAAAAAAAATCAATACCGAATGTGATGCGACTAAACATTTGTTGCAATGACGGCAGTATACAGCTTCATTGACATACTCTACACACACCTAGACGTTAATATGCACGTATATTTATTTATACATAAGAACATGCAACACGAGACTTGTTAAAACCATTACTCAGTTCCAATTAATTTTAGATTTATAAACGATCGAGTAAGTTTGTGTGTAATATGTCCACTTGAAAGGTGTTGGTTTCAAATCACGGTTAGGTTAATTATTAATACGTTTTTAGCAATATTTTGTTTAGTGTTGCCTAAAGTATTGAATAAATTCTTAGCAGGTTAAGATATTTTATAAATATTTAGCGCTTCAGAATTTAATTAAATCTGATCAAACTTCTAAATTGTTGGCGAATAAATAATAAAAGTTGATAACTTCTGATAAGCATTGACATATACGAAGGTCCTATTATACTTAAAGACAATATTCAAACTGCACGTATTATAGTGTATTAATAATTACAATGATTCGAAAGATTATTTAAATTTAATTTTATTTTTTTAAATAATTTAGAGTTCCGGCAAAAGTTCAGTTATAGAGAGTTTGGTGGGACGCTCTTTTCTACCCCGTGGCACAGGTATAGTGACGCGTCGTCCTCTTATTTTACAGCTGATTCACTGTCCTCTCGATGATAGGGAACATCGTTCAGCTGAAAATGGTAAACTAGATTTATAATTATTAAACGAAAATTTTCAAAATACAACATATAACATATTTACAGGAACAATTAATGCAGAAGAGTGGGGTAAATTCTTGCACACCAAGAAAATTTTTACAGATTTCAATCAGATTCGCAACGAAATTGAAGAAGAGACTGACCGTGCTGCCGGCTCCAACAAAGGCATTTGTCCCGAACCAATCAATCTGAAAATATTCTCAACGCGCGTCGTAAATTTAACACTCGTTGATTTACCTGGTATAACTAAAGTGCCTGTTGGTGATCAACCAGAAGACATCGAAGCACAAATAAAAGACTTGGTTTTAAAGTTTATTGATAATCCGAATTCTATTATTTTGGCGGTGACCGCCGCTAACACTGATATGGCGACAAGTGAAGCGTTAAAATTGGCTAAAGAATGTGATCCGGATGGTCGACGCACGTTAGCCGTGGTTACAAAACTCGATCTCATGGACGCCGGCACTGACGCTATTGACATATTATGTGGCCGAGTAATACCAGTAAAACTGGGAATTATTGGTGTGGTAAATCGTTCGCAACAGGATATTATTGATAAGAAACAAATTGACGATCAACTTAAAGACGAAGCGGCATTTTTGCAAAGGAAATATCCTACATTAGCTACTCGTAATGGCACACCTTACTTAGCAAAAACTTTAAATCGTTTGCTTATGCATCACATACGCGATTGCTTACCAGATTTGAAAGTAAATATATTGTAGAAACTTACATTGTCAAAAAGTTTAAAAATTTTCCTCTTTATTGTTATTTTTCTTTTTATCAATTTCAGACTCGTGTCAACGTAATGTCTTCACAATTTCAATCTCTATTACACTCTTATGGCGAAGACGTTTCGGACAAAAGTCAGACACTACTACAAATCATAACCAAATTTGCTAGTGCCTACAATTCCACCATTGAAGGTACCGCACGCAATATTGAAACGACCGAACTTTGTGGTGGTGCGCGCATTTGTTATATTTTTCATGAGACATTTGGCCGCACACTAGATTCCATACATCCATTATCAGGATTAAGTAAAATGGACATATTGACAGCTATACGCAATGCGACTGGTCCGCGGCCGGCACTTTTCGTACCCGAGGTTTCGTTTGAATTACTGGTGAAACGGCAAATACGACGCTTGGAGGAGCCTTCATTGCGTTGCGTAGAGTTAATACACGAGGAAATGCAACGCATTGTTCAGCATTGTGGCAATGAAGTACAACAGGAAATGCTGCGGTAAGCACACTTATTTTTTTAAATTGTAGTAAAAAAAATTACAATTTGAATCATATTTTTAGATTCCCGAAATTACATGAGAAAATTGTTGATGTGGTTACGCAACTTCTGCGTCGACGTCTGCCCGCCACCAATGTAATGGTTGAAAATCTGGTAGCTATCGAATTGGCTTATATTAATACCAAGCACCCCGACTTTCATAAGGATGCTGCATTAGTTCCCAGTCTACTAAAGGCGGATAATATCATTGAACCATTCAGTCATTTGAGTGCACAAGTACAACGGCGCACCAATACAACACCACGCAATTCCAATTCGTCACCACAAGTGTCAGCACCGCATCAACAACAACAGCAGCAAAATCAACAACAGCATCAGCAAAATGATACTCAAGAACAAGTAAGTTATTTATGTGGAATTATCCTTTTCAATTTTTACTCTTTATTTTTCAAAATTTACAGAATCATATTGGTGAAAATGCCGTGGGTAATAGTTGGTTATCTACAATTTTACCTCCGGCACCGTCAACTTCACCTGCGGTTAGAGCGCCAGAAAGCTTTGATAATTCTGCAAGTAATACTCCTTTACATAATCATATTTCGAGTCCTTTAAAACCAGTTAACTTATTGCCCGATATGCCAGTTCAACATGGTTCAAGGCGCTTAACTGATAAGGAACAAAAGGATTGTGATGTTATTGGTGAGTGCTATTAATATATATTTATTTTTAATATTAATATTTTATACTTCTTCTTCAAAAATGATTTATATGAATTCTTATTCCTTTGGTATATTTCAGAACGCTTAATTAAGTCATATTTCTATATCGTGCGCAAATCCATTCAGGATTCAGTACCAAAAGCTATAATGCATTTCTTAGTTAATTACGTTAAGGATAACTTACAAAGCGAACTAGTCACACATTTGTACAAGTCGGAAAGGGCAGAAACTTTACTCAACGAATCGGACCATATTGCGGTGCGACGAAAAGAGGCGGCCGATATGTTGAAGGTATGTTCATTACATAAATTGTTATATTTATACAATTGTACTACAATTTGATCTATCTTTATCAGGCGCTTACCAGGGCAAACCACATAATAAGCGAAATTCGCGAAACGCATATGTGGTAGAGACATTTTGGTGATATGGCTAATGCGACTTTGAAAATGTATTTCAAATACAACATGTCGTCATTAGAGCTTTGTCACCAGTTGGTGATTTGTATTTTTCATTAAAGCTGCATTCATAAATAATATATATATATATACATATGTTCATTGTCAAGTTTTCTTTTTATTATTCACTTCAAATTTACTTTACCAATTCTACAATTTCTCATTTACGCAAAACAACACATATACAAATCAAAAAGAGAACGTATGCATAATTTTTTAGTTGCCCAAAATAAATAGTGTTGCATAAAATATTAAATAATATTAGTGCTGTCAATTGCATTCGTTCGATTTGTAATCAAAAGACCTGGTAAAAGTGGAAATCTAAACACATATACATTTAGTATACGTTTCGGTGATTTTTTTAAAAAGTCTACTCTATGCACGGATCGGAAATGTAAAAATATAAGAATTTTTAATATTAAATTCAGCGCGCTATTGCATTTCATTCTACTTCAAACCAAAAAAATATATATAAATAAACATCATAATTTTCTTTTGATTCAAATTAGGTAATTTATAAAACCTTGTAAGTGCTTAGTTAAAGTAATTTGTTATGAATGAAAATGTGTCGGTATTTGTTAGTAGTCTCTGTTTTCGTTATATGTTTGGGTCATAATCAGATATTTAGAACAACTAAGTAATCTCGCCCATAAACAAACACGACTCGATAAGCTCAGTTAATTAAAATAAAATAATGCTTATAATATGCACTAATTTAAAACTGATAATACTGGATATAAAACAAAATGCTACCCTGTTAAAAAATAAAAATAACAAAAAATGTATGGTTGTTTTGTAATAACTTAATTATATTATCCTTTATGATACGTTGAGCAATAATAACCATTATATATATTAACGGCTTAAATGTGAGTTGTAAGCTGCAACACGTTTTCATTGTTGTCGTACCGTTATCTGCTGAATTCATTCACTACTTAACTATAGTAGTGTATTCGTTCAACAATTTCTTTTTGGATTATATTGAGTCTCCGATTATGTACGTTAGCGTTGCCTATAACGTGATACTGGTATAAATTGCCTCGATTAATGAATACACACATGTTTATGCAGTTAGAAAACGAACGGTTTAATACTTCAATTTTAAAAATAAATACCTATAATTTTTCTTTTAATTTATACGTACTGTTACATGTGTTAAAAAAAGCATGATACAACATATTTACTACGACAGACTCACGTCACACCCGTTCTTATTTGAGAGTCCATGCAAGACGGCCAGCAGAATAACAATTGCAACAAAAAACGCCAGTGTATTGCAACATTTTTTAATAACCAACATATGTATGTTAATGTAGTAGAGTTTAACTAATTATTCATTTTAGTATAGCTATGGAAGTATTGTAATAGCCAAAACTATTTACTTTTGCTCTTTTCATTCACTTAAGTTTAGGTTGATTAACGGTAATAAAATTTATGCTCGATTTGTATCAGAAAGAACTCGCACAATACAGCCCACACCACCTTTGGCAAATGCTTTCTCATGCCATTGCAATAGATGCCCGCTAGAGCCCTCTGAGGGAATTTCAAAGCCACGATAAATATATTTCATTAAAACATCTAGTAAATCATTTTGTTCGAGTGCTTCCACAGCTTGATCCATTTGTGATGATTTGATGGAGAGCAATACTCGTAGAGTTGTATTCAAGGCGTTGTCCTGCATATGGTATAGGTGTTTTTTATTTCGTATGTTATATGTATGCTACTATAGAAAATTGTATACATACCTTCACATGCTGATTTTTGCAACGTAAAGGCGCATTTTGCAACACATTAACTAAAGCCTCTACAGATTTACCCTGTGTAAGAAGTGTCGTTATTTCATTTTCATCTGGGCCAACAGTTGCTGAAATTGCATCTGCTTCGTCTTCCTTAAAATTATCCTCATTATATTGATCTACATCAATTTTGCGGAAAGCTGAACTAGAGGTATTCTTAGCCATTATTTTGTTTCAATCAGAAACAGGTAAATTTTAATTTGATATAGTAAAAAATTTATGAAAATTTAGAAATAATCTAAGAATTGCACAAAAATGATTCACTCATAGAACAACGAAAACGCTTATCAAAAATGTCAAATATGACAGCTATCGCTAAATGGAAAAGCCGCATTGGGTGTATTCAGTCCAATATGTTGTTCGAGTAAATTGAATACTATTTGTAATTTCACGCAGTAATAAGCAATACAATAAATGTAAACATAGCAATATAATGCAAGTTCATAATTTTGCGTTCCTATACTTGTAATCAACTAATAATATATATTAATTCACATATTACATATAATTTTAAAGAATATTGGTCGTGTCACATAATTGTTATAGTTATCGAAACATCGAATTTGTAGCAATCTTTTTGATAGATGAAATCAGCTGGTTTTGACATTTGATTATTGTTTCGCATTGAGGTATAGTTCTCCGATTGTCTATTTTATTATTATTTTTTTGCATATTTCGATTTTAGTCAAATATTTTTAGGTAACGATGGCCAAGTATTTGGGACTAGACCGTCTTGGTAAAATTTTCCAAATAATCCGCCAATCTGGTGGAATAAAGAATGCCTATATGAAATTGTACAGGTCAGTGATTTCGATTAATATGAGTCTTGCTTATATAAGATTTCTTTTTCAATAAGTTGTATTAAATACATCTTTTTATAAATGTGCAGGTTTGACGATCTAAAAGTTGGTACACTCGTGGGGACAGACAAATATGGCAACAGGTATTATGAAAATCCTTACTACTTTTATGGCCGCAATCGTTGGGTGGAATATGCCGATCACTTAAATTTGGAGTATGACGGTTCACAAATACCCGCTGATTGGTATGGATGGATGCATTACAAGGTATTATCCTTTCGTTTTTGTAAACGATTTAAGAAAAATTAATGATATTGTTTATATTTTCAGACCGACTTACCGCCAATACGCGATGGTAGCCGTCCCAAATATAAGTGGATGGCTGATCACAGTGAAAATTTATCTGGCACTAAAGGTAAATAATTTTAATTACTCCTTAATTAAAATTTTTTTATAGAAAATGATTGTTTTGATTGATAAAAACAGCAAATTTATTTAATTTTCAAAATATTTTATCTGAGATATTTGCTAGTTTAAAAATATTGTAATTTTAATTTATATGTAGATTGTATGTATTTATAAAACAATGTAAAATCACTTTCGTTATATTATTTATTGCAGAACAATATATGCCGTATTCAACCACACCACCAAAAGTACAGGCATGGGATCCGAAAAAATCTAAATGAGTTGTTTTTGTAATTTCAAAAATGTTTAGTGAATATTAAAAAATACGAATTATTGTCAATTTATAAAAATTGTCAACAATACAAAAATCCATATTCGAAATGAGTTTTCATCGTTCACAGTTAGTTGTAATTAATCTAAGTACTATCCCAACACAATTGCTAATTATTGTTAAAACTAATTGATTTCTATATAGTTACAATAATTATTTGATATTTACGTTTGCCCAAAAAAATAAGCGGACCAAAGTATTAACACGTTAAAAAATGTTTGTGTGGAGATAAGCATACACAGAAATAGATAACCAAATATAATATATGTATGTACGTATGTATAGAACAGGTATGAATTTAAAGTGTGCGCCAGTATGGTTAGTGTTATCACACAACATCTAGGATTTTTTGCCAGGTATTCGTTTATTTGCATATCTTTTGTGTATATTAAAACATCTCCTAGCAATGTTTTTTAATATATCTTCAGAATTACTATTTGAACATGTTAGCACACAAGATTCAATATCAGCAATTTTATAAGGTTCTAGAAATGTTTTTTTGAAGTCCGTTTGTAGCATTTGTTCTCGAGAAAATATTAATGCACAAAGCTTTCGTGCAGCGAATTGGTCATGTCTCCAGTTAATGTTATCAAAATCAGCTTTACTAATATAAATACTGTTTTGGCCAAGAACTACAATTGGATTTTCGCCAGTGATGTGAATGGGTGAGTACAAGTATTCTCTCATTGATATATTGGAATTTATCTGTATTTCGGATGGTGAAACTAACTCCACATGCACATAGGGATCCTCGTTAAATGTCTTCACGGTATTCAAAAAAGCGCTGTAAGTATTCGTCCAATAATTTGTATATAACTTTTTCGCTTGATTAATCTCTTCGCCGCTTATATCATAATAGCAGTCACAACTGACATACCACTGGAGCCTTAAATCTTCAGTAAAATGACCGCACATTTCGGTAATTAATATATCTAAAAGTTGTCTTTTAACAGAAGTTGGAGCTGAAACCTTCTCTTCTCTTCTAGTAGCATTACTATTAAGTACCAAAGTGTTTGCAAAATCTTTTGAAGCATTTACTATAAATTCACGAACTATGTTTATACACGAAGCTATAATTAAATTGTTTGATGTATAAACTTTGATGTTATGCTAAAGAATTTGCAAATCTCTACCTGTTTCATCGGTCATATTGTTCGAATAACTTCTGCGAATTCGTTTGTCACTAAATATTGTATGTTAATTCTGCAGTTTTGACCCGTATTTTTGGATTTTATGGAATTTACTGTTTTTATTGCAAATTTCTAACTGTCTTAAAATTATTTGTCTATACCTTCTTCAGTTAACAGTGCTTAAAGATAAAGCAAATGATATAAATAGATATAAAGGAAGGATGATATACATAAAACAATGTAAGCCAAGCAGACTCTATTACATACTTACATTTTTAAAACTTCAAATTTATTTGTTTTCAACCGTATTGCAAAATATTTAAAAAGTATAATACAAAAATTTATTTTATTAAACAAGTATTTAATTGCTATAAAAGTTGTTAAATTTTTTTTTTGCCAAAATTTTATATTACATTAAATAATAGAAAAATTGTAAAATATATATATATATCTAATTAGATACGTAGCCTTAGGAAGGCTACATATCGTCACCTGAAATGCAAAATAACGTATCATCAAAAAATTTGAAATTGAGTGTCTTATTGATTACGCTTCACTACTTCAAATTACATACATAATATTA
This sequence comes from Bactrocera dorsalis, assembly GCF_023373825.1. Classification (NCBI taxonomy): domain Eukaryota; kingdom Metazoa; phylum Arthropoda; class Insecta; order Diptera; family Tephritidae; genus Bactrocera; species Bactrocera dorsalis. The sequence goes on from NC_064303.1 coordinate 98,145,723, forward strand.
CATAAGTTCAACATTATCAGGTTCTGCGGTCAGATATAAACCTGTTTCAACCAATATTAAAGTTTTGTTTCTCTCATGTTCCATTTTATTCCGTGTTCCATTCATGCCACTGTCAATTTCCGAAAATGTTGTTACGTTATTTTGCATTTCAGGTGACGATATGAACATACCTACGTACACTTTATAAAATTTAGCCGGCTTGCACCATTTGCAACTGTACAAGCTAGTCTTATTGCAGGCTCCTTTAGATATACATATATATATATGCATATAAGTATGTATATATATTTATATATAAGCATGTGTATATTTTTTTAAGTGCACTCTTCTGTTAGTTTGTAAGAGCAAAGAAGCCAAAATATACTGAAAAGCGCGCCAACTAGAAAAAGACGCATGGAACTAACGTTAGGGGTGGTTTTTCTGTTATTAGACCATTTTAAGTAATTTTGAGGATTATATAAAACTTTACAAATTCCTAATTCCATACTTTGCAAACAGAAGAATACAAAAAACTTTAAAAATTATAACTATTTGGAGTGTAATAATATTAAAAATTTATTTAATCTGGCAACATAGCAAATATTAATTTTTGAATTTCTGTATACTTCCTACATTTACTACATGTTTTTTTGTACTTTAATTCAAATAACAAAAATTACTTAAAACGGGCGCGAAATATCGCTATAAAACAGTAAAACGATTTGCTGTTACTTTGTCTAGTTTTGATAAAACCATGTTAAACTTGACATAGTTTTTCGAAGTGAATATACTAAAACTGTTTTGACTCCAAGTAGATTTTTTCATATATTTGAAGTACCTGCGTATTTCTGTGCTGAAAAGGAGGTACTATTTATTCAAAGTAGAATGTAAACGAAGGTCGACTTCGCAGGCAAATAGGAGTACGCTACATAAGTATGTACATACCGATATAGGATACAGTACAGAAACCATCTGCATCAGGCTTTGCTTTAAGTACATAACCATTGCCAGGTAGCATTGAACAATAACAGATCGTAGTGGATTAGCAGAGGTATGCGCTATATAAATTTTCCAACTACCTGTATGTATGCACGTATACGCCTTAAAAGGCTCTATTCAAAGCAGATTTCTATTCTCATATACTATGTGGGTTTTTACAGCTCTTAACGTTTAAGGAAAAATTTTATGGGATATCTGAGTTTACAATAACGAGTGCAGGCATGTTATTGGCTTCATTCACGGAATTCATTTTCCTACCCTTATTTTAGCTCAAGCTGAGTCAATTGAATATATAACAGCAAGCAACATCAGAGAAAAGGCCATTCAGATCTGCAGAATCTATCAGTTCACATACATCATAGTGTTGTTAAGTTTTAAATTTTAAACAGCGAATCTTCGTACAACTGACAAAATGGAGCGTAATTCTATGGTAAGTTAACATCAAACGCACATATGGAATTAAATTTATAAAAATAATGAAATCTGTTAATAGAATATTCCAACGGTTAACCAACACGTTATCCATAACACAAACCATCATCAGGCAGAAATAATATATTCAAGTGCAGGCGGATCCAGCCAAATGCGATATTTTTGTGAACGCCCGATGATGCTCAATACATGGACACAGACGTCAAATGCGGATCTCGGCATTAGTGATGACTATATAAATATAGAGCAACAAAAGCAAAGAGAGAAAGAGTTATTAGAAAAAATACGTGATCTTGAGTCAAAACTTCGTATTCAGTCAGAAATGCTTTCGCAACAACCAGCAGGTGGACGTAGGAGAAACTCGAATCCAAAAAAAGCTAGAAGTCCGAGACAACGGTTACAAGAAGTAATCGTAGATCAAATACCTGTTCAACTACATGAAAACCATCCCCAAGATGTGCAAAATCAACAGCATGAACAATATACAGAAACAAAATTTCAGATATATAATACTCATGTGAGTCCAAGGAATGTACATTGTGAAGAATTGTCACAAGCACAGATATCTCCACAACACCAACCGGAGCAGCAGTCTTCAGAGCAGCAGACTATTATGCAGAGTCAGTATATGTCGCAAAATATGGATGTATCTATTCAACCTCAGGAATTGCATATTGATACTATACAAGATCGACCACGTAAGGTGAATTACACAATAATAGCTGATGGCGGTGTCAACGGTCAAGATGGGCCCATAGAGATAGAAATTGCCGAAGAAGAAAATGGCTTAAACTTAAATGGTTCTGCTGATTCCGACCGTTTAGAAATATGCTTGGCCGAGGAACAGCCTCAAACGCCAGTAAATGTTAATTATATTAAAATCGATAATGATGCGGGACAGAATCAACAAATTCCTGTTCAGAAAGCCTCCGGAAAAAGGAAACGAAAAGTGTCTAAAAAGAATATTGTACAAAACACCGATAAAAACAATGGCGATCTTGCAGAATTCAAACCAGTGGTATCAGATTATTCACAATTCTCAGAAAATTCTGAAATGTCTCAACAACAGCAGTTAATAGTAGCGGACGATAACCACTCCATTCTACCGATTTTACAGCAGCAGCAACAGCAACTAAGTGAAATCACAAACGATGTACAGGAATTTAGAAACTCCGAGTTTAAAAAGAATTCTTATATATCGATTGGGCCAAACAATACCCGCGTACCGACTAAAATTTACGATAGTATTAATTGGGAAAATGCATCGATGGCCACAAGAAAACTCATGATAGGAGTTTTCGATCGTTTTACCTTAGCCACTCACTCAATGACTGGAAAACCCTCTCCAGCTTTTAAAGATCATAATAAACCACTCAAGAAAAGGTTAAATCCTTTAAAAGTACAAGACATCATATTTGCAGTTAGTAGACGGAGTAAAGTAAACGAAAAAGAGGTGCGTACTGTTATTACCACCAAATGTGCCGATGAAAATAAAATGTGGAAGTTAACACAGGCCAAACTCAAGGAGCAAAAGGAGCAAAACAAAGAAAATGTTGCAAATGTTCAAAATGTTCAAAATGTTGCTTAACGTACAATACATAATAACTAGAATATAAGCATTCATATATCACATTAACTAGATAAGAGGAACAAATAATCACAACAACTCTTTCATTGACTTCTTTTACTGTCATATAAGAGATTTTAAGAAAATTTCATCGATCTCGTAAAAATTTGGTAAACAAGTACTAGAATGAATACCAAAGATAAATGAGGCCAAATATGTACATTACACAATCAAAACTTTAAAAATATTTATTTAACTATACACTATTGTCATTAATGGAATTTGACAAATTACCAGAGATTTCGTAATAATGTTAATTGATATGTATTAAAATACATACATATGTATATGCAAGTACATATTATTTGTAAGTTTATATATAAACTTCTTTTTCCAAAATTAATTATTGAGCATTTTATTCGAAATGTAGTTTATGGATATACGTACTAAAACAAGACTATAAAAAGGTATAAATAATATTTTCACTTTACTTTAGATTAACAAAAACGTATTTTTGTGCTTAAATATAACCATTTTAGAATGTTGGTATGCTGTTCTACCTGTACTATATGTTGTTTATCGTAAAAATATATAAAAGTGAATAAAAGTAACACGATTTTCTGCATATGACAATTTGGCGTTAATATTTAATGGTTTTAACTTTTAATACATACAAATATGGGCATACTCTCATTCATAAGAAGGGGTTATATATACATATATTAACGTGTTAGATAAAACATTTACCAGCATGTTAATCATTTACGCTGGAAAACACTCATTTCGAATATGTATGTTATAAATTTTTGTACAGCTGACAAAAATTTGTTTCAATATTCCCTGCATTATCGACGCTTATATGCATACGTTTGCTTGAAATTTTAATATTTGGAAAGCGGTCAAAATTAACAGTTGAACCTAATTTTGCGTTACCATGACGGTGGCAGTTGCAGAAAGCGCATAATAATTTCCCAAAACAATCAATATCAGCTGTATATTTTCCCAAAACATTACCCATTTTTATGCTCACAACGACAGATAAGCGGCTGTCAGTTTTCACAAGAAGGAGGCGAATAGATCTTCAAAACGTAAGCCAGAGAACGGAACGGTAGGCAAAGGTTGAAAAAGATAAAAAGTGACAGCATAGAGAAAATTTCGAGCAAATTCTTTTCCTATCAGTGCAAACAGGAGTTTGAAGATTAGTTGCAACATCAAGCAAAACAAAAAAATATATAATTCATTACCACATAACAAAACCAGCGTTTGGACGCTATTGGGTAGCGAAATAGTATTGTTATAAACATTTTTGCTATTGTTATTTGAGCATTATTCTGATTGTGTGGTCGTCGTGTGACGGGATATTCGGATTCAATTCTACTGTGTTGGTCGTTGTAGCGGTGCTTGAGAAGTGCAAAAAATGGATATCTTGCGTAAAATGTTCAAAATGAACGAAAAGGAGTCATCAGGCTTGAACGGAACCGATCATAAGGAAGAGTAAGTCAAATTACCATAAGACAAACATATGTATATTAGAGCTTATGAGTGAGTTATTGCAATCTACAGTAATTTTTCTATATTATTAAAATGAAAAATCTTGCGATCGATAATGTGCAAATTATATACTTGGGTAGATACTTTGGCCAGGCCAATATTCGGAGGCTGCGCATATTGCAATATATCCTTTGAGTGTTGCCAGCGTGTATTTTTATTCGTCAGTAAGGGCCAACGTAATAAAAAAAATTGTACACTTAAACATTTAAATTAGTTTATTATATTTGAGAAAATTTTATTTCAAGCATTTTTTCTGCTCGGTAGTGCAACTGCAAAGGACGAGTTTCGGAAACCACAGTGGTTCGAAGAAGCGGAAACAGACGACGAGCTGTTTGATGATAACCGAAAGTTTGCTTTTCAAATATTCACTAATCCTGTAGAGTTGCAGAAGCACTTCGAAAGACAAATGCAGCAAATTTTGGAGGCAGTTAGTGAATTTGAAGGTAAGTAATTGATTAAAATGTCTTTATCTTATAAATAAATGTTTGTTTTGTTTATTCAAAATTCTCGGCATACGAACATAGACGGTGATGTTAAAATTGACAAGGATTTGAAGGAGGACTTTCTAAAGCCGGGCTTTGAAAATATTGATATTTTAAAAGAATTTGAAAAGAAGAAAGCAGAAATCATGGACACTGATCTAGATGGCGAGTAAGCGAATCACTCTAACAAAGTATAAAACTGATGCAATGGAATTTAAAAAAATATAATTATTTTAGAATTTATGCTGACCAGTTGCATTCCTTAATGCAACGCTTATCACCCAATGAGGACTTGCCCAACATTTTACCACGCAACGACAACAAGGCTATCCGTAATCCTTTACGTAAGCAAAAATTAAGCGACGAGGAGAAAATTTTGGGTAAAATACACGGTACCCTAGACAGTGATGACACTCCGAAGCAGCCACGTATGCCGCGCACTCGTCCAGATATGATGACACCAATGACTCCCATGATACCACGTGGGCCAGCACCATTTGGTGGAGGAGTTTTTGAAGGAACTTATCAGGTATGGCACTCATTAGGTGACTAGATTACTAGATTCTACGATGCTATAAACTAATAATTTTTAATTTTCAAAGTTGGATCGTCTCTCAAAGATATTACAAATATTGCCCTCTTAATTCGTTTTCATTTAGGTGTATTTTATTTACATACATATATTTATATACGCCCTTACATAAAGAAATATTTTTTATGCTACTATAGGGTCCGAAAATGTTCAGTCAGAGCGTAATGTCTAAAACTATACGTAAACCGGATGGTAGTTATGAGACTACGAAAGTCACCAAGGACTCGCAAGGTAATACAACAACAACTATAACACGCACCATTGATGGAAAATCAGAAACAATTACCACATATGACAACGCTGGTGGTTCCGGTGTCATTAAGCAAAAGGAAGGTGGCGTCGCCAAGTCCGAAGATTTTTCGGATCGCAATATTTACGTAACAAAAGAAGGTTACGCCGTACCAAGGAACCTCTGGTGACCAGTGGTGCTTATTGGCCGAATCCTTGTTGGCAACTTATTACCCGTCTATATTCAAATTCAGATATACTATGTATTAGTAACTAGATCCTTAAGTGTTTGGTGTTTTAGATGAAATTCAATTGAGGCTACAGATAGCAGATAGCATTGCAAGAGCAGCAGCGGCAGCAATAATAACAGCAACAACACGGATGACCGCAGCATCCACACGTATAACCGAAACAAATACAGAAACAGTATGGTAAACGTACACAGGTGAATTTGGCATTATTATTTGTTCATCTTTTGATGTAAATTGGAATTGTGTAAACGATTTACATAGGATGTTCACTTCTTGATGCAACACATTCAATTGTCTATAATCTCAATAAGTGTACAATTCTATACTGGTTCTGTACTGTTTTCATGGAATTTATTTCGTATATCTTAATATTTTAATTTGATTACGAGCATCTTCATGGAGCGTAAACAGAACTTTATTTCGGGGACGTATATCTCTGGATCAAACAATTGAACCTGCAATTATATGAATTCACTAGAATTGTTTGATGAACGCTGGCATCAGCGTGAGGATGAGAAAAGGAGAATTGTTTATTTGTTGAAACGATTTACGTTTAACATATATGCATCAACGAAAGAGTCGCGTAAATGCTTAGCTACATTGAACGACAGTGTAGTAAGAGTTCGGTCGTATTTTAATAAAAAAATATGCGAATTTAGTAAATTGGCTCAGAATATGTTAAATGATGATTCATTTAGCTACAGCGATTGACAGCGATGAATATTACACAAAAGTATTTTTTTCTTTGATTCTTTAGTTAGCACGAATTACTTCGTGGTATGGATTTTTCTATGTGTGGTTGCTTTCAATTGAAGGAATTTGAACGCGATGAGATCTCAATAATTACTTTATCATATACGTTCTAAATGTGGTTTGTGAGAATGTGAATATTGGGATACTGCAGTACTGAGTTTCAATGAAATCCATCTAAAGTGCAAGAACAAAGAAAGATGTTTAAATAATACATCAATATACATATATACTTATGCTATATACATATATATTATATATCCTTCATCTAAGTTAATATTCATTCTCAAATGCGCATTAGCGCCTGTATCATTTAGCTATAAACGTTTGTTTTTCATATGAAAATACCTATTGGCAACCATAAAGACTTTGATATTATTTTGTAGTAATTTTAATGTTAACTGTGTAAAATATAGTTTTAAAAATTTCTCAAAATTCAAAAAATAAAATATTTTTTTATATTTTTTAACATATACATACATAATATATACATTTATGCTTTGTCAATATATAAATATTTGTTTTGGAAGTTTAAGCTTTTTTATGTGTATGGATATGCATAAATGCTACGTACCAAGTAAATTAACTAAGTTAAGGTTTTTTTTTTTTTTTTTTTTTTTTTTTTTAATTTGTATGTCATATCTGATTTGGTAATTCGTAAACCATCTTTGAGTATTCTACATACATACATTAATATTGTTGCAAATATAATTTAACATACAGCTATTTGTATTTACTTAAAACCACTTGAAATATATATTACCTACTTACATGTGCAATTAAAATTGTTTTATATATGTATATATATTTTTTTATTTGCGGGGTTTATTTCCTCTAAATATAAAAATATGTATATGAATATATAAAGTTCTTGTATTAGTAGTACTTATAAATTAATCAGACAAATATGTAGATAGGTTGTAAAAAGGGTTACGTTACAAGATGAATTTTTTATTCACTTCTTAGGCGTCTTCCCAAGTACCGCGGCCGCATGTTCAGTTTTTACAAAAGATTTCAAACAATAATGACACCAATGCTTAGTAGGTTTATCCTGAAAAAATTACAATTACTTTGCTATTTTAGGTTTATAAGCATTTAATTTACCAAACATATGTAGACCCTTGGATGACCGAGTGGACCATCGCCATCACAATAAACTACACGTTTAGGAGTTATTATAGTTTCGATTTGATGAGCCAATTTAACGCCCCAGTTTTTGTTGACCCAACGTTTAGCGTTCATAAAGCGTACATTGCGGTAGTCATCCTCTGCCCATATCTGTATAGGTGGTTTCCATGTAAATACTTACATATAAATATTTATATATGTACACTCTCTTACTTGTCCTGTGTGTGTTATTTCCTTTAGATCACTGCGCATACGGATCAAACAAAAATTTACAAACCTCTTACATTTTAAAGCATTTTTAAAAGAATTTATTGAAAACATTTTTTAATTCCAAAAAAAAATAACATCAACTTTGGCATTTAATAACCCGACGTCTTTTATAAAGTAAACTTGTTAAAAAGTGAATGTACTTATCTACAAAAATATTAAGAGACAAGTTTACTGCATTCTTACCATAAATACGGAGAGTGTTTCTTTAAAAAATATATTTCAAATGCCAACAAATAAAACTCTTAATTTACTGCTCTCCAATTTATTGGTATTATATATTCAATACTACACCAATATTTTCACGTCAAAATCAAAATACACTCGCTTTTTTTTATTTATTCCCGAGATAATTCAAATTAACGATTATCTCACGTATATTATTTGTATATTCTTTTTATTCAATAACAATAGTTTAATGGTGGTGTCCATCTTTCTTTACGAATCTAAGACCACAATAGCCGCAGATTTGTGGTCCGGGTTTATCCTGGATTAGAAAAAAACAAAAGAATTAACCAATTCCATAAAAATTATCTTAATGCAACAAAAGCATGCATAAAATATATGTACTTATATCCGCTTACCAAATTTATGTAAATTTTAGGATGACCCAAGTTTGCATCACCACCATCACAATAAACAACACGATCTGTAACTTCAATTGGGGGTACTTCATCGATCAACTTAATACCCCAATTTTCATTAACATATCGTTTGGCATTAACAAACCGAACATTGCGATAATCATCCTTGTCATAAACCTAATCATAAAAATGCATTATTTTATTATATGAATGCAAAAACGAAGTAGAAAATGTCTACAATGTTTGCGTAATAGGCAGATGGCTTGACGTACCTGTCCAGTGTGAGTGGAAGTTTCTAAATCACTGCGTGAGTTGCTATAGTTGCGCCAGGAATTGACTACTGAAGAACTAAGAGCACGGCTAGTCGAATTACGACTTAAAAGTTGCAGTCCATTGGATAGTTTTGTACACGCCATGACTTTTTTTAATTCCTAACCAACTGCAAATCTTTTATAGAAATCAATTAATAAATAAAGAACTGTCAGAAACATATGATTACATTCGATCAATGGTTGCCACCACAATTTAATAATAAAACAATAATACATTTAAAATTCAAATAGTTAAATGAATATTTTATAATACGGCTTTAACTTCTTTAGTTTAAGTAAGGTAAAGTTATAACGCAATATCATTCATATATGTATGTGTTTTTAGTCTGCTGAGAAGGTTTATTATATACACATATGTATATAAGTTATGTTTGGTTTATGGATTTTGTTTTGATCTCTTTTTCCTTTCTTCTGACTTTTTTATTCGTGTTTTGACAAGTTGCGCGGGTTTTTGTAAATTTATTGTAACAAATCAAGTGTGTTTCAGTTTTTTTAATATATTAATAATAATTGTAAAAAATACCAATTAAAAGCAAATTATTCCAATAAGTTTAATGTGTACAGAAAAGAAATGATGATATTGCAGTGTTATATTTACATCAATGAAATAGAATCAAGCTAAGAAGTTCAAGAGGATTAGCAGGAAACTAAGGTTCTGAAGCAATTTATTATTCAGCATGGATGAGAACGTTGTCATATTTACGGACTTTAATGGAACTATGATAGAATTACTGCCAAAGAAACATATTCAATAAGGTTTGTTAATGTAAAATTTTATATGAAAATTAGTATTTCAATTATTTATTATTTACAAACGTTGAAACAATTAAGTACATCATTTTAAATTTTATTATTAAAAATTAAGGTTTAACGCTTTCATCCAATTCCATTAATCGGAGCCCAGTAATTTCAGTCCAGTTACTGTAGATACATAAACATCCAAACCATATTTTTATCTGACATATTTCTTTTAACTAACAACATAACCCACACAATTTCTGTATTGAATCCTTAAAAGAAACCTTAATATTTACCAGTTTGTTTTGGGTTAGATCGGCTAAAAACTAACCCTTGTTCGGATCAAATCCTATCGATCATTTAAGTTGTTGTTAGCCCTTAAAATAGCAACAAATATGCGTTCTTTTTCTGTTCCTGGCTTCTGATGACGTCTACACATAAGACCTCAATTCTCAGGCATTGGTCGCACATAATAAAAACGCACAACCTAAATAGGTTTCTCAAACTCTAATATAAGGTGACGTTAATTTTTACAGAGAATTGTGTATTTGCATTTCTGTTTCTATTTTTAAACCTGCCTCATACATAAGCTTAAAGTGTAATGTATAAATAAATATCTTTTAAATTGCATTCTTATTTACAATTTTATTTATTCCATTTACGTAATTTTATATATTCATTTATAAATTTTCAAAATATTCTTGAGATATACATAAGTGTATATGTGAAATAGATCTAACATTTTTATCATGCCGATATATTATATATTAAATATTCAATAGTTTTTATTAGCTAACAGAGCACATACTCAATCAATAATCCTATACATGTATTAAATGTTTTTAACAAATTTTCTTTTTGTGGAATACTTTACAAAAATCATAAAAAATAATATTTAATAAAAAATACTTTGTGGAACGTAGATACACAGAATTTTTGCCCTTTAGTTTTATATGCTATATATAAAACATTTATAACGGCATTTCAGTAGCACAAATTTCCTGCTTGGATACGAATTATTTATTAGTTATTACTTTTAATACATATATAAAAGGCGTTTCACAAAACGATTCTGCATTTAAGCGATTTATGAGAGCGTAAACAGTTTTTTTAAACAATTTCTCTGGCAGAGGGTATAAAAGTTTCCCAATAAGAAATAATCTGAAAAGCAAAAAAATATATATATATATTACATTTATTTATTTAAATTATTTATCTTCACCTGTTGTTGATGCGCCATCTGATCCTCAATATATTTCATCGTGTTTACTTTGAATTCACGTATTCTGTTCAACTCAAACCGTTCCATTTCTTTTTTTATCTCGGTTGATATATCATCAAACTGTTGTTGGCAGCGTTGAACCTTTGTTTGCCACTATAATTGAGAATTTAATCAGTAAAAAAAAGATATATATTTTTATTATTTAAAACCTCTTCGACTTCTTGTTGCGCTTGTTCTAGTTTGTCAGTGCGATTAGCGAGTTCATAACGCCCTCGATTTTCTCGTCGCTTCGACAATTGTAGTTGTGCATGTTGCCAGTTTTGAAAAACTTTGACGCGCTCATGAAATACCGATTTAACAGCGCTAAATAGATCGATGTAATCTTTTACGAATTCTGCCATTATGAAAAAGTCCGAGTTGGCCTGCTCTGAACGTAGCAATTCGATTTTCTCTTCTACATCAGCTAAGTTTGAGAGTGCACGGGACAAACCAGTGTGCTCTTCACACGTACTTAGCATGGCCGCCGATTTTGCAACTAGTCCAGTCAGCGCAGATAACTCTTTACGTGTGTTAACTAGAGATTTCAATGCTGAATGCAATTTTTGTAGGTTCGCATCCAAATTTTCTACTTCAGTAATTTTCTCATCAAACCACTATAAAAAAACGAACGTATAGAACACAAATTGGTTATTTTAGTTAAATGTATATGTAATTCGTATGCTTACAGGATCACTTTCATCCATTTTATAGGTGATTTTATTTACGGTTTCTCCGACTTTATTAAAAAGACGCATTACTCCAGCCCCGCTGAGAGTTGCTGTATTAACTGCGCGAGGGAGTTCCTTTGAATATACATATGTGCATTAAATATTAATTAATATTAAGTAACCCCATAAAAATTATTTACTTGATCACTTTCCAAAAAATTTATGAAGTCGAGATCTACTCGCAACACCGGATGCTGAGCTGTGCGATTCACATATCGTTGCAAAGCAGCTCTTCGCGTTTCAACCCACTCGGCATTTCGCGGTGCCCCGGGCTCTGTTTGTTGTGGACTCATTTTCACTTTGGTACTACCTAAAACAAAAGTATTAAGCATCTGAAGTTTCTGTTTGCTATTAATAATATTTACCGCCTTGTTTATATTATTGAATACAAATGATATTTAAAGATAGAAATACATTTTTTAGTTTTAAAATTTTGCAGTTTTTAAATAGTTATTATTGAAATGTTTTTGATTTAATTAGGTATGATTGTAATGGTTTACCTATAATATTTTTTGATGGTGCCGGTGGGATAATTCTACCAAGTCTTGTATATTTTCCTGATAATACATCGTGTATTCCTAAAAAGTCACTAAATCTTCTCATTGTACTGAATTCAGAGCGTTTGAATTTCGGAATGTTTGTTTTCGTTGTTACCCTACGAAAAATAAATATTTGTTTATATAAATAAATTATATATATCTTTCCGGTACTCACTTATAAGTAAGATATGAGCCTATGCCATCGCCTACTTTTTGTGGCTCTGCCACTGTTACCTCTATGAAATAGTCGCCATTGTCGGTAAGCACATCTTCGAGATTACTTGATGATATACGGCGCTATAAATATAAACGGTTTTTATTTATTATTTGAATATAAACCTCCTTTCGTATTCATTATTATAATTCCTTTCAATACTTAAATATATATATTTCTGCTTTAATCAATGAATTCATTGCCCTCAATGAAAATTCATATGCATATACAATTTGCTGATAAGAATGCTTAATTTACGTCTTTCACAATGCAAACAAATAACTATTTCTGCTGGTCAAACTACAACAACAATGTTTAAATTGTAATTGTAAAATAATACAAAAGATGTCCATGCCGGCAAGTATTGTGTACTACATATGGATATTTTATAAAACTACAGTAGGGTTTGACATTTAAGCCTATATCTCAAATTGATGTGATAACAATTTAATGCGTAGGGAAAGTGGTTTATATTCGAGACACCGCCCATCATTTTCTGTGAGTCAGCAAACAATTGTGGAAAAATATTGTTTGTGCCAGTGTAAAGGATGTAGAAGTTTCCGAATACTTAAAATGTTAAAATAATCTTACATGAATTTCACTAGTTGGTGTTATGGCAAATAAATCGTTGTCGACAGTACCGGGCGCTGGAACCTCTTCTTCCTCGTCATCCTCTGCTCCAGAGGCACTGCCGTTATTTATGTCCACATCAGCGAATTGTTTTTGAGCATCAATCATGTTCTGTTCATCGGCCATATTTTACGATTTGGTGTTAGATTATTAGCAACAATATTTAAAATTTACGAAATTAGCTACTTTATTTAGTGTTATGGTGGATAGAATCTCTAAATGTTAGTTTTATTGTACCACCCAAAAACACAAAGAATGCAAATGTGAAATTTACATTTGTCAATTGGACGGTTCAACTGTGTAGATAAAGCAGATTTACTTTTAACATGGTTGCCAAAGTATAAATTTCGTTGATTAACTGATACGATATTCTTAATTGTACCAAATACAAAATCGATAATTTAAATTTCACTTTGATAAATAGACTTCAAATATTTATTTTTTTCAAAATCTATTTTTGATTAATTTTCTTTAGTATATAATTTCATGGTATCGTTAAATATTTTTTTTTTTTTTTTGGGAAAAATTCAATGTTTATCAATATAGTTGCAATTCAGAGACATATCATACAACGATTATCTTCCAACCAGTTGACACCATTTTTAGTGCTATTTATCGATAGTTTTGAAATAAGACATATGATTAGTCGCAACATTACGGTACAGCAAGGACTCTCTTGTGATTTGAGAACAAAATCGGTTGACCAAAAACGGCATATATACAATTTGCTATCGTGTTGATTGATTTTTCACACGGTGTGTTGTGTTATAAAGGAAGTTGATAGGGTTGTTGTCCGATATCTATATTCAAACTGTAATATGAGAAGTTTAAAGTAATATTATATATGTATGCACCTAACGTCACGCCCCTTGTCCTTTGTTGCAAAACTGTGCTTGTGTCCCCCTTTTGTATAATCTCGGGTCTTCAATTTAATGTCTCTGATATATAAATTGTTTGAGTTATCACACTAGGCTCGACATAACCTTTGTATACGAAGTGGAGTCTGTTTTCCATTGTGTAATAAAATTATAGAGAGAAACATGTTTAGTAAGTTTGATTGATATGCTTTTAGTAGTTTGTGAGATATAACAAAAATAACTTTTAGGTGAATCAAACTATTATACTCTCCGCAAAATGTTGCGAAGGTATAACTAGAAATTGCTACCTAAACTAGTTAGAAAATATCAAACTTATACCAACTACACTTATTTATTAGTGATTTATTTTATTTGTCTAGTGGTCTTGTTTCTTATCGATCTATAAATTTTATACTCGTTCATAATAACAATGTAGATAGACATGGTGTTACGCATATCAATAAATTTAGGAGGTCTGTTTGTCAGTTCGCCCGTATGTCCCTGCAATCGAGATATCGTTTTACATTACTTGAATACAATTTCGACAATTGGGGTCAATAATGTTTATACTCTTGCCACATCTTCATACAGAATATCATCTAAAACTGATCGAGATAGATATAGGGTTATATATAATTTCTAAGAATCTTATGTTTTCTTAAAAAAAAAACACACTAATTGTTAAGGAAATTCAAATGTTTTTTTATTCAATTTGAAGTACAATCGATATAATTACAGGATCGTTTCAGTGTAACCCTCCGAAAAATAACTGATTTTCGAGATTTTTTTTTAATGTTGAAATTAACTAATCAGTCCAATTATTTTTATAAATAAATACATTCATTAGAATGATTTTAATTATTTTTATTTATTGGATGTAAATTGTTAAAATGACACGTAAAAAAAAGGTCTTGTACGATGTCCTCGATTGCGGCCGTAATTTTGGTCTAAAACAAAAATTTCAAAAAGATTATTATTCTGTAAGAAAATCGCCATCGTGCTAAGGAAGCTTTTCTTATTTTTTTGAAATTTGACAAAATGGCGGTGGGTTGAACAAAAACTATGGAATTTTGTCCATTTTTCGACAGTTTTTCATAGAAAAAATAAGAAGATTAAAAAAATCTTCAAAACTCTTCCTTTGAGAGTGGAAACACCATTCTGAGAAAAAAGCGTTTAAAGATTGGAGTTGCAGTGTTCTCCGCTCTGTTCTTTTTCTACAATTTACAACAAGAATCGATTTCTCGAAAACTTCACACTGAGACGATCCCTTCAGTTCTGAATATAACATCATTCAAATGACCTGCACGACTTCTTTTGCATGAACGAATTGCCAAAATCGGATTACAATATAGTCTAATATAGTATAATATTCATACAAGTATAACACAATTTTAAATTCCATTTCATCAAATTTGACTTTTTACCGCAAATATCGGTCAATGCGTGAGATATATAATTGAATTTCCAGCATAACCCTTTCCTGACAACAGTGTGTCAAAGATGGGTTGAAACGGATCAAAACTTCTCTTAGTTGTGCATTTAAAAAATTCCTTGAAAATACGTTTTCAAGTATCCCTGAGCAATTTTTAAATTAATGTCCTTTTTCCTGCCCCCAAACGCCCTCCATTTAATGATTTCCGTTTTTCCTGACTTTAAAACGTTCAATTTGATCATATTTTAATGAAACTAAGTGAACAAGTTTTCTTAAAAATTACATGATTTAGGGCTAAATTAGAATGGAATTCTATATCTTGGTCTTAACCTCATATCCCTCATACATATAAAGAATTTCGATCCTCTGGTTGACGTTTTCCACATTAACTCAATATACATACAATATTAAATTTAGCCCCTTCGATCGAGTTGATATCACTCATTCGAAGATATTTTTAATACATAAAGATTTGCCACCATCTGAAGGAATTTCCCGGGCTTTGATTACTGCAAAATGCTGAAAAGTAGCTTTATACCGTATATATCGATGATTTATTAAAAATTATATCCAACATTTTAAAATCAATCTAGATAGCTAAAAAAGCCTTACTAAAAATATGAAACAATCAATTTAGCCCCATATTCCTAAAATATTTATATCGCAATCAAATGCATCGGTTGCCTTTATAACGCTCAATATGTTTGTGAATGAAATTAAGTGGGCATGTTTTCTTAACTATCATATGATTTAGCATAAAAATTAACGATATCGGTCCAGACTTTGGATTTTCTGCCTCTCTCATTGTCTATGCTGAATACATATAAGAGGGTGGTCTGACAAATACTCAAACTGACAGCATCACTATCGCAAGAGAAATTTGCTATCGTGTAGTACATTTTAGTACGATTACTATCAGAATAACATTGCAATTTTGTTTTAACCACCTATTAAAGCGGGTGTGTACGTTGATTATCGAAAAACGAAAAATGAGTGGGTAATTCGTCTTCTTTTTATAAAAGAACTCGCGCAGTGTAAAAACTCCTTTCAACGTGGCCGCATGTCGGTGTATGCTGAGTTGCGCCCAGGTGCCTCGAAAACATCTATAAATGGATGCAATAGTCTACGATTTGAAGTCGGTGGACCACCGAGATAGCGGAGAAATTAGAAATCTCAAAAGACTGTGCGGGTCATATCCTGCATGGGTTATTTGGCATGAAAAATCTGTCGACACGTTGGATGCTACGTAGAAAATTGATAGCCGTCGTTTCCTAGATTTCGCAAGGTATAATCTACATCGACTATCCTGACGAAGTAGATGGAAATTTATGTCTTCGACTCGGGACCAGATCTTTAAAAATGTATATTTAGATGGGTGAAGAAGTTAATGCATCAATAGGTCAAGCGTATCTAGCTAAACAGAAACTAAGTTTGCTAGTTTGCTTTGTTTAAATCTCTATTTTCCAAAATTATCGTTTTTTGTAGGCGAAGTACTTAACTTTTATATGGTGAAGAATATACTTGTACGTATTTTCTTCAATTTAGTTAGAGATTTGGTATTTTTCCATTAAATTAGAACACAACACGTACTTGAAAAAAGGGATTTTCTTATTTCTGAGTTTACTAAAGATTAAACCGCCTTTTATTCATATTTTCATTATAGTAATTTATTAAACTATGTATTTACAAATCTATGATCGTTCCAATATCTTATTTTTGTTTGGCCGAAATCCATGAAATAAAATCTGACACTTGAACATAAACAGATGGCGAATTGGGCTGACCACATGGCACCTTTCCCCATGAAACAATACCAATTAGAGTAGTTTTACCATTTTGAGTTTGCACCAAAGGACCTCCAGAGTCCGATGTACAAATTCCAATACCTCCAGTTAGAGGTCCTGTACATATATTTGTAGAATGTACATCAATACCCTTTGATCCAAGTGCTTTAACGCAAGCGGATTCGCTGATGATTGGTATGTTTTTTGCCACTTGCAACACACTGGGATAAGATGGTACAGATGTGGTCGAAGTCGAGCCCCAACCAAATAAATCTGCATTTCCAGTTGGCACAACCTTAGCTGATGGTAAATTTATGGCTTTAACTGCAGTCGTCCATTGAAAAGCGGTTGCTGTATAAACAAGACCAATGTCATAAGGCGCTATACCCCCGGTATAAAGGTCATGTATCACATAAGAACTAATTGCACGCTTTTGTGTGGTACTTGCTGCGCCATTTACATTGTTGGTACCAGCGATGAGTTGACTGCTTAACACTTGGGATTTCGAGGTCAAGCAGTGGGCTGCCGTCAGTACCCAGTTCGCATTTAAAATGCTGCCTGCACAATAATGTATACCACTCCGTTGAAATGAAACAATGTAAGGCGCGGCCTGTGTCGCAGCTACAGTGCCCCCGACAACACGTCCAAATACCCGGGTTTCCGTTGAGGTAAAACCGTGAGCGTGTTGACAGTAAAGTAGAATTGCCAAAAACACCGAACAGCGTAGTGCCATTGTTAATACTTTGAAGTTATAAACGCAACTGATCGTATATAGCTTGATCAATGATATTTCTACTTTTTAAACGATAATAGGATATCTTATTTATAGTACTTAAATGTATATGTATTATGTATAGTAGCAATAATTATCTATACGAATTCGTAGAATAACAAGAAAGGCTACTCTTACATACTAAACGTACTTATCGATAATCGCTTCAATACAACTCAACTAAAATGTGTTTATTCCTGATAAAGTATATTTTTTACTCCCCCAGAAGAGCAAACGGGCTTCTCTTTTTTAGCTAACCACAACATGCTCTTTGTTTGAACCCTCAACTGTTGTTTATTATTTTTATACTCTTGCAACCAGTTGCTGGAGTGTATAATAGTTTTGACTTTTGTCAGCCGGTCCGTCCGTCCTTCCGTGCAAGCTGTATCTTGAGTAAGAATTAAGATATCTTGATTAAACTTGGCACAAATATTCATTTGCGAAAAAGTAAGGCGTTCATAGATGAGCGTAATTGGATCTCTGCCACGCCCACAAAACGCCATTAATCAAAAATGTATAAAAGACCATAACTAAGCATTAAATTAAGATATAAAACTGTAATTTGCCAAGGGGATCGCAGTGGCAAGCGGTTCACCATATATTTGATTGAATGGACCTCCTAAACCACTTAAGCCACAATAACTAAATTCACTCTCGACAAATCCCTTTAGCGCCTCTATCAACGCTGTAAAAATTGAAGACTCCCACTCTACTGCCCATATAAAGGTGCTATTAAAAACTACCTTTGGCCGATAAGCCACGTATAGACCAGTTTGGTCCTTAGCGATAACAAATGGAGTTCAGTTGCTAAGTCCAAGATGAGTAGTCTTCCTTTAGGATGCCAGCGACGCGAGTTTTAACATACTCTGCGGCTATCGATACCTTCTCCAGTGTATCATACCCATGATACCTACCGTGTAGTCTTTATAATGTGTGCACAAGAGATGCTCCAATGTTTCCCTGGAGCCCTGCTCTAGACATTTCCTGTAGTCTTCTCGTTCGAGTGTCAATAGGAATTATGTCTACTTCAGATCAACCGTTTTGCACATGACTTTTGCAGTTTTGCACGCAGGTAGCTCGTTCCATTGGGTTTTGTTTTTTTTTACCATGTTTCTGTCGATATCGTCGTATAGACAATGCATAGGTTTCCCAATGTTGATCACGTTTTCGTATGTTAGCCGTACACCATTCTTGGCAATCTCGTCCACTATTTTATTGCCCTCGATGCCTTTGTATCCTGGGACCCAGTAGAAGTGAAGTTGCTTGCTTCTGGCAACCACTGGCGCTCTGCTTTTCTTCTCACAATATGCGATAAAAGGTTATTTATTGATTTGCTGCTTGGCTGTTTACGCTGATGTTGAATCTGGAATTGCCTGTAATTGTGGCTTTCGCAATAACAACTGAGGTCTTTGATATTGCGAAAATATATTGAAATATACTGCAGAGGTCCGTCAACTTAAAAGGTTGACTTATGCCTAACTCTGGACAGCATATTCCCGCACCAACTCCTTTGTCCATTTTCGAGCCATCTCTTTCTTTTGACTTCCTCTAGGTGGGTTTCCATACGGCCCATACTACTGCACCGAAGACTAGAATTAGTTTTATAATAGCTGTGAAGCAACAGTCCATGATAGGGGGAGAGAACTCAGGTTGTGCCGAGTATTTGCCTACACGTGCTCTAGAAATGTCCAGGAATGCTTCAAGAGCGTATTCCTTTTATTCAAGACATGAAATACCAGTGTATGGATTGCAATCTCTACTGATTTGCCCCTTCGTATATGCGTGCTGCGCCTTGGACAAGCTTCTAGGAGGCTCTACGGCCCTAATGTGCGCGTCAAATATTTCCTCTAGCGTTGCCTGCAGAAAAAAAGTTAAGCATATACGTCTTAACTCTTTTGAGTAGGTTGGGTTGTTCCTACCTGTCTTCGGTATGAAAATTACCCTAGCCCCTATGAGTGTGGTACATAGCTGAACTTCAAGCGTCCCCTAGAAATCACCCTTAGCCATGGCACGGATAGACCGAGCGCTTTCTGTAGCATTACTGAAATGATTCCATCAGTACCGGGTGATTTGTATTATACCGCTCACTCCACTACTTTTCCGAATTAGACCGGACGAGGTAGGGCTTGGGGATAATAGTTTCCTAAGTCTCACTTATACATGGGTATTTTCAAATCCATTTTACACCCGAGATGGTTTGATTCTTGCAAGTAGCAAGAGTGTAAAGTGATATTGGTACACACCAGAGACCAAAGATCAGTCTAACAGTGAACTTCTGCTCTGCAGAAGGGGACGACTGCCCTACCAGTTAGAAAATTTATAACCGTCTTTTCCTGTTTCGTTGTAATATACATCGACTATTTGGACAAGGTAGATGGAAATTTGAGTCGTCGCCTCGGAACATTTCAGATCTTTAAGAAGCATTTATGAGTTAAGAAGTGGAGCATCGCTAGGTCGAGCGTATCTAGCTACACAGAAACTAAGTTTGCTAATTAAATCGCTATTTTTCCAAAATTATCGGTTTTTACCTTTCATATTGTTAAAGAATATACATATGTACATATTTTCTTTAATTTATTTAGAGATTTGGTATTTTTCCACTAATTTAGAATACAACGAGTACTTGCAAAAAAGGATTAATTTTTAGGTTTACTAAAGATTAAACCGCCTTTTATTCATATTCATTTCATTGTGGTGTTTTATTAAACTGTTTACAAATCTATGATCGTTCCAATATCTTATTATTTTTGATTGGCCGAAATCCATGAAATGAAATCTGACACCTGAACATAAACAGATGGCGAATTGGGTTGACCACATGGCACCTTTCCCCATGAAACAATACCAATTAGAGTAGTTACACCATTTTGAGTTTGCACCAAAGGACCTCCAGAGTCAGATGTACAAATTCCAATACCTCCAGTTAGAGGTCCTGTACATATATTTGTAGAATGTACATCAATACCCTTTGATCCTAGTGCTTCAACGCAAGCGGATTCGCTGATGATTGGTATATTTTTAGCCACTTGCAACTCACTGGGATAAGATGGTACAGATGTGGTCGAAGTCGAGCCCCAACCATATAAATCCGCATTTCCAGTTGGCACAACATTAGCTGATGGTAAATTTATGGCTTTAACTGCAGTCGTCCATTGAAAAGCGGTTGCTGTATAAACAAGACCAATGTCATAAGGCGCTATACCCCCGGTATAAAGGTCATGTATCACATAAGAACTAATTGCACGCTTTTGTGTGGTACTTGCTGCGCCATTTACATTGTTGGTACCAGCGATGAGTTGACTGCTTAACACTTGGGATTTCGAGGTCAAGCAGTGGGCTGCCGTCAGTACCCAGTTCGCATTTAAAATGCTGCCTGCGCAATAATGTACATCACTCTGTTGAAACGAGACAATGTAAGGCGCGGACTCTGCCGCAGCTGCAGTGCCCCCCACAACGCGTCCGCATACTAGATTTTCCGTTGAGGTAAAACCGAGAGCGTGTTGACAGCAAAGTAGAATTGCCAAAAACACCGAACAGCGTAGTGCCATTATTAGTACTTTGAAGTTATGAACGCAACTGATCGCATATAGCTTGGTCAACGATATTTCTACTTTTTAAACGATAATAAGATATCTTATTTATACGTATACGTATAATAACATTAATTAATCTTTTTTAGTATGTGTATTCTAATATTTCATTCTTTTGCATTATACAAATTCGTAGAATAACAAGAAAAGGCTACTATCTTATCGTACTAAACGTACTTATCGATAATCGCTTCAATACAACTCAACTAAAAAGTGTTTATTTCTGAATAGAGCAAAGTTTTTATTTTCCCAGAAGAGAAAACGTTCTTCTCTTTTTTTGCTCCTTTTGACACGCTCTTCTTTTGAATCCTCAGCCTTAGTTTTTTATTATTATTTTAATACTCTTATCAGCAGTTTTTGCAGAGTATAATAGTTTTTTTTTTGTTTCATCGGTACAAAATGGTAGAATACAGTGTTTGTCCGGAAAGTGATAGGACAATCGTTACAATTCTTTAAAAACATTCAAAATAGGCTCCTTCTGCATCGATGCAGCGCGATTTCCAAGCATTGAAGGCGTCACGGAAGGCATTCTCCGGAATAGCCTTGAGCGCCGAGGTGCATGCTGCTTGTATGCAGGCGGGTGCCAATCGGAAGATTGCTCGTTGGTTTCGGACTCATGACTCGTCATCTGAGATTACGTTCTTCAAAAATTGGGGGTCACTTTCACAAATGTTCAAGTTTTCTTGGCACACTTCCACTCGCCATAATTTATGGTCGTCAGTGAGCACTTTTGGGACCATCTTCGCGCACAGCTTGCGCATGTTCAAGTGCTCCGTCAGGAACCATAGATTTTGATAAATTTAACATCTGGGCAATTAAACGAATACTTAGTCGACGGTCTGAGTTCAAAACTTTGCGCACACGAGTCACATTGTCGGCGTATATCGAAGTCGCAGGTCTCTCAGCACGGTCTTCATCAGCGACCTCTTTCCGGCCCTTCAAAAAGGCCTGGTGCTACCGAAATACACCACATCTTACTAAAGCATCATCTGGGTAAGTCTGCTTGATCACATCAAACGTCTC
Organism: Bactrocera dorsalis; assembly: GCF_023373825.1. Classification (NCBI taxonomy): domain Eukaryota; kingdom Metazoa; phylum Arthropoda; class Insecta; order Diptera; family Tephritidae; genus Bactrocera; species Bactrocera dorsalis. Next base: position 98,168,433 of record NC_064303.1, read on the forward strand.
TGCCGCAGATTTACCGAGTTTCACACAGAATTTAATCGCGTACCTCTGCTCTAACGAACGCTGCATTTTCGGCTTGCACCACTCACAGAAACACGTAGCGCGAAAATGTTTGTCCTGACACTCCAGGTGCTCGGAGACAACTGACCAGCCACATGTTCGTTAGCTAGGAACGCCCTCTACCGCATTCGCGGTGGAAGAAAACCAGTTCTATTACTTTCCGGACAAACCCTGTAGAACTACAACCAAATACATGGATTATATTGGCAGACAATTTCTGCACTTCTATTCACGGCAAAAATTGATTAATTGAGAGAATATTCCTGAAAGTGAAAATTAATTGGTTGGACCATAACTGGCTCATTAATCAGGCTACATTAGCGCCTAAAAATGTAGATGTTGATGAAATTAATGTTAAGACGTATTTTAAATCATTCACAACTGTTGTTGATGAAAATTAAAACGCAAATTATCTAGATATGCCCGAAATGACATCACATAAATTTCGATTAAAAATTAATTCACCTACAATTATGCAACGGTACGCATTACTTAAGCAGAGGAAATATTATTGTTGCAACCATTTCGACTGGAAAATTTAATGAAGAAATGATCATTAGAATGCACAATACGATACAGATTAAGATAATAAATTAAGTTTGATAATTTATATAATTAAAAACTATGTATAAATATTATTTATAAAAATAAAAAATGATCTACCCTCTTTCATTACCTCAAATGTTGTCAAATGACAATTTTGATCAATCATTTCAAATTTGAAATTAATATTCAAATTTTACCCTCGTGGATTCCTGCAACGGAAATAACTTCCTTTGTTTTTATTCATAAATACAATTTACCGTATTGAATAATTGATGATTAATGTATACTTTCGCCACAGCAACGCGTAGAAAGGGTCTTCATGTTTTTTTTTTTTATAAATATAAAAAATGGCTACTATCTTATCAAACCAATTCGTACTAAAAATTGTTAGATAAAACAGCGGAATCCAATTATTAATTAATTTATTACTTTGTATCTGAAATCCGCCATCCAATTTATTAATTATAAATCGGACGATTGCGTGAAAGATCCAAACATTTCATTTGAAATAATATTCATTTGAATTCCGTAAAACACTTTAATTAAATTCATTTTTCATTGTTTAAGGTGCATAATAGAGCGTAATTAAATGTAGTATTTTACAAATAGGAAAGGGCAACGGGTGTAACCAAACATTTTATACTCTTGCAACTTGCAAGAATCAAAGCAAGGGAAATACCTTAAAGTATTTTATATGGCAAGTAGACGTGATTGCAGACCGATTACGACGAATGTCACGTACCAAAGTTGGTTGCTATCGGTTCGGGCGGATTTCTAGATATGTTATTTCACCAAAAAGTGGGCGGTACAGCGGCCATCGTCCAGTTTTCTCCCCGGTTGCTATTAAGTTCTCTCATACCATCTCGGGTGTAAAATTTTATGTCTCTGTTGTATTTAGTTATTGATTTAACGCACTTTTAATAGTTTTTAACAGTACCATTATATCAGGAGTAGTCAGTGGTTATCTTCCGATTTCATTCACTTTTACATTGTCGGTAGGAGTGTTTAAGGGATTTATCAGGAACGAATTTAGTTTCTGTAGCTTGAGTGGCTTACGAGATATTTACATTTAACCAATTAGAGAGCGAGACACGACCACTTTTTCAAAATTTTAACGCAAAGGTGCCCTTATTATCTTAATTTGGCTTAGTTGTGGCACTTTAAAAGCTTTCGGTTAATGACATTTTGTAAGCGTGACAGTGGACCGGTTACGGCCTTACGATGTCGTCAAACATGTGTGACAAGTTTGATTAAGATTCATTTTTTAGTCAAGTTACAGTTTGCGCAGACGGACGGACAGACAGTCATCCGGATTTGTTTTGCACACGTCCCTTTCTTCTATACAAGTTTCTCATTTGTCGAAATCGTCGATGTTGAACCTCTCGCACAAATTGATTGATCGGAATCAAGTTCCTGCAAGGAATATTTTGTATTTGTAAAGGGTATATACTTAGTTATAGCTTCGTTGCAACCAAAGCTAACAAGTTTTCGTGTATATGTATATATTTTATAAATAATATAAATATAATATTTTATGAACGTTTCTTTCTAAGCGTTTCAAACTTAATATACACCTTTATATTTTCAATCAAGAATGAAAATAATAAAACTATCTTCATAGAAGGATCGCATATAAAAAACAAACAAAATATTAATTAATTAAATTTTTAAGTAATAAGAAATTAAGGGCAGAAGTAATAAAAACTCGAAAAACTACTAAAATTCGACTTGCGTTAAAAACTTAACTTGATCGGTCAGTTTGGACGACGGCTATATGCTACAGTGATCCGATCCAAATAATTTGTTCGATGACTGTTGCGTTGCCTGGGTCCATGCCAAATTGTATGAAGAAATCTTGTGAAATGAAAGTTTTTTGTATATACTATAGTAGTACGATCTGAACATCTGAATGTACAAAGGGTCATTGACACAATAAAATGTAAACAAAAAGGTCATTGACCCCAAACGTAAACAAAGGTTGCGGACTTGGCTAAATGTGAACAAAAGAGTCATTGAACTAATAGAATGTAAGCAAAGGTGGCATTAACCTTGCCAAAATGTAAACAAACGGGTCATGAACCTAATAATGCGTTCAAAGGGGTCATTTACCCCATTAAATTGAAACAAAGGTTGTGGACTTGGCTTAATGTAAACAAAGGGGTCATTGACCTCATAATGTAAACAAAGGGGTCATTGATCTCATCAATTTTAAACATACAAAGTTTTTAGTCAAAATAAAATCCTTAAATGTTGTTTTTTATTTGACAAGATGGCTTCCATAAATTTGGCATCAATGATTGTCCACTACAATCTATGAGAACATTGTACTATGAGTACTGTAATGCAGTAATCCCATACAGATTGAAAAGTAAACAGCACCACTTGCATAACGATTTATTTGTTTTGATAAATTAATAGCTAAGCATATATCAATATAAGAAAAAAAATGGAGACTGCTTCTTGTTTATGCTCAACATAATTATTGTGATAACTATTGACTAAAAGGTCAGGTGGCGTAAGATATATTTTTTGTAATGAAAATTTGCATTTCGTGCGAAATCAACGGCAAAAATTGCATTCGTTCACTAATTCTATCCATTTTAATAAAAATATCTATGTTTGTGCAAATATCGGTATTTTAGTTCTATTCGTATTTTTATTCACAATCAATTTTTATTTTCACTAAGTTATTTTGGTGAAATGGTAACTCTATTGTGAATATGGAAGAGAAGTGAAATGAATAATTTCTTATTTGACAGTTTATTAACACGACACATGTCGGTAAAGTAGTGTCAATCAAACGTTATAGAAAGATTGCTGACGGTGACTAATGAAAAAGCGATCCAAAAAGTGTAGGTGAAAATTATAAAGCCACAAATTGTAATTTAATTACAAGAAATACGTATTAAAATATTTAGAAAAAAGTTACTTCAACAGCCAAAATAATAGAGTGAGAATAGTTTACTAACAGTGCATTGAAAATTAAAAACCCAACCCAAAGCAAAGAGGTCAGCAGTGAGAAAAAAAGAAAGCAACTACGCCAACGTCGACGAAGATAAGTGCAAGAAGGATAAGTAAAGGAGTGAACTATAAGCAACATTTTAAGAAAGGGCCGTAAAGGTGATATCTTTAGTGCTGTGGGGAAAATAAACTAATTAAATAATTACAATCATTTAAACAGCTTATATTTAAAAAATGTCATCCGGCGAGTTTGGTAATCCCCTGCGCAAATTTAAGCTTGTGTTCCTTGGCGAGCAGAGTGTCGGTAAGACTTCGCTGATCACACGCTTCATGTACGATAGCTTCGACAATACTTATCAGGCGACAATTGGTATTGATTTTCTTTCGAAAACTATGTACCTTGAAGATCGAACCGTGCGACTACAATTATGGGATACTGCCGGCCAAGAACGCTTTCGTTCACTTATCCCCTCATATATTCGCGACTCTACTGTAGCCGTTGTTGTCTACGATATAACAAATACAAATTCTTTCCACCAAACCTCCAAATGGATTGATGACGTTCGCACGGAACGAGGTAGTGACGTCATTATCATGTTAGTAGGCAACAAGACAGACTTATCGGACAAACGACAGGTGTCCACCGAAGAGGGTGAACGCAAAGCTAAAGAGCTGAATGTGATGTTTATCGAAACGAGTGCGAAGGCCGGTTATAATGTGAAGCAGCTGTTTAGACGTGTAGCGGCTGCGTTGCCTGGAATGGATTCGACAGAAAATAAACCCTCGGAAGATATGCAAGAGGTTGTACTGAAAGATTCACCAAATGAATCAAAGGATCCCGAGGGTGGTTGTGCCTGCTGAAGAATCAACGAATATAGTGAACGATCTAAAAAAATATTAAAAACAATTATATAATTATAGCAGTCTAGAGCACTGAATGGTAATTTAACAGTATGAAGATGACGATGTAGAAAAGTATAAAAAGGCTTAAGAAGAGATACACAATTTTATGTTTAAGTTTATTTATAACGTAAATAAAACTAAAATCGATTAACTGAATAATCAATTGATCTTTATGATGGATAGTAGGCGCATAAAAGCATTTAATATATATGATTAATTATGATATCATAATATTACAACTAGTACTGAAACGGTCTGAACAACAAATGCTGAATTAGAAGCTGAAATTGTTAAGCATTTTCAGCGAAGAACGATTGGTAGTTGGTGGGATTAGCTGATAGTTTTGTGCTTACAAAGTAAAAGCACCATTAATACAACTAAGCATTTGAATAAGTGTGAATCATAAAATTTCATAAATACACATTTATGTAGCTTAAAATATTGTGAAATTATCATAAAAATGCCAGCCTACTTAAAAACATAATATGCAAATGCACCTGACACTTATGTATGTAGCATATAAAATTGCTAGAAATTTAAGAGCCATAGCGCTCAAGTACACCTACTTGAAATGCATTTGCAACTTCCAGAGATACAATTTTGCCGAGTGTGTATTTTTAAGAGAATTATTTAACTTTTGTATTTCATTGCACAGACTTCGTTTTATGCTAAACGCACGATTTGTAAACTTTAAAAATCTTTGTTTTAATATCTGCCTAGCTAAAATTATGAATAATCTTTCAATCCTAATCTCTATAACTATACTTATATGTTATTGTCATATACATATAATTTGAACTTGGCTTGGGTAAAATGAAAAAGCGAAATGATGTGCACAAATGGTACGCAAATAATATTTAGTTAATAATAAGAATCAGCTGAATTTGACAAGTTGTGCAAATATAAAGTATATACAAATGATGATGCATGCATATGAACTTTATTGAGTTGAAAAATATGTAATTTGTTTTTTTATTCGATATTGTTTACGAAGATTACATAATTGAGTTTAGCTATGTACATACATGAATACATATTGGTATAGTCCGCTAATTTTTTACAATCGATGCATAGATATTTGACTTGGAGGCGCTTATTTACAATACTATTTTATACACATAACTTTTAAAATTGCTTAACATTCCTGTTTATTTTATTGTGTTACTATCTAATTTGTATTGATGTAAACCATTATTGTCTTTTAATACTCATTTGAGTTATTTACTTAACTTCTTATAGAAAAATAATTGAACAGTTTTACATGTGCTAATTGAGCTTCAAAGATGGTAGAACCACAATTTACAAAATTTTATATACATACCTAACCGCTCATAAAATATATTAAATGCTCGTTGCGTTGATTTTTGTCAAACTCGGATTCATAGTTTCGGTTCCTCACACTTGTAAAAAATATATGTTATATTGAGTTTTTTTGTAATTATTCAGTTAACTTTTCAACATCAAGACATGAGGAAGTTAAAAAAAAAAATACCAAACATTTATTTATCAGTACCTGTTGTTGCTATTCATATTTTTACTTCCTCCAGTTTTATTATAAGTTCTGCCCAAAAATGTTTAGACTGTAAAAATGCATCTATAGGTAGGTTTGCTCACCGGCTACCACTGTGTGTTCAAGCATATGAAGATTAAAGCAATGTCTCGCTGAAAAATAACAAATTATATAGTTAATTGCAAAACCGACAGTCACATTACTTTTAAAAACACATATTCAGCCTAATACAACTAAAGATTTAAAACAAAATGGCAAAATAAAAACGAAATGATTTAGTAATATTACAACAATTTGGGTCATCTTATTATCAATGACATGCAAAAAGCACATTATAAAATTTGACAAGCTTCGAATTAACGGCCGCCAAAATTAAATTTCTAATGCAGCTTAACAATAGCATTAATTAAATTATGAGATTGCGATCATTGTAGTAAAAAGCAAATAACTACCACAAGTAAGAGTAATGAAGTTTATATGAAAATTAAATGAAACATTTTAAGCAAATTACACATTAAGTTAAAGTATTTGAATGATCAGTGGAAATTGCACTTGCTACGTGAAAATATTTTTAAAGGAATAACATATTTGCAATAAAGTTTTTTGAAATACATAATCCATTATCTAATTTTGTTGTTTCGTACATTTTCCATGTAAGTAGGAAAGTAAAAACAAAAAAAAATAAGTACAAAAATAACACTGAGACCCTACGTAAATTGCTTACATTCCACCAGAATAAAAAGGAATCTTTATACATACGTGAATTCGTTGACACAACATTTTTACAGCAACAGTAATGACAGTTTCTTAATTTTGTTACGTTCTTAACGTTAAATATAATGTAATATTTGTTAAGGAAGTAATAATTAATATTTAAAAGTAAGCTAAATCTACTGTATGGCAACCTCATACAACGAACATGTTGGTTGAAGTAATGACACAACAAAATTTTTGTTGCCTTCGCGTCGTCCTTGTGCAGTTAGCGTTATTTTACATTTACCGGTTGAGCTGAGCAAATACGCGTGGCTGTGATAGTCTTTCCTGTTATAAACTTTTATAACTACAATTATAAATAATTGGGAGCAACATTTATTTGACTTGATAATTGATGTAAATATATTTGATTTTAATGCTTTATGAATTTGATTGTCATTATATATGGTACATAATTTTTAGATGACTGCGCATTGTTTGATACTGACAAAAGTACTTCACATGGAAAAAACAGCAATCGACAGGAACTTATTGGCGAAATATGTGGAAAATATGTGCAGACTCAAGCAAACACGATATGCGCTTATTGCTTAAAAAGTATCCAAAGAATTATATATAATATATATAACTTATTGGCGAAATATGTGGAAAATATGTACAGACTCATGCGCATTATTTGATACTAACAAGTACTTCACATGGAAAAGGCAACAACCGACAGGAATTTATTGGCGAAATATGTGCTGACTCATGCAAGCACGATACGCGCTTATTGCTTAAAATCTATCCAAAGGATTATATATTTATAATTTTATTTGATTGCACTAAGTGCATAAACAGATGATTATTTAATTAATACTTTTATTAATTTTTAAACGCAATGGGAATTCGTTTCATAAAAACGCCTTTTTCTATTTTGTCTTTAAAATATACGTTGGTTCTGTTAATTATTTTCTTTCTGTGTATATTCGTTTTTGGAGGAATAAAAAATTATATGGCAACTCAGCGGTTACCAGATGCAGCATAAATTTTTCGCATCGGCCTACTGCACGATTCTGGGGGCCTGGTGCAATTCGGCGATTCGTAAAACGAATTTTAGCGTCGCGCCGAGCGGCTGCATCATGTTCGAAGCAACCCCGAACCCAACATGTCGAAGCAACCCCGAACACAACATGTTCGAATGTTCTCATGCAACATGTTGCAACGAGTTTGATCATCCACCTACTGCACATTTCTGGGCGCCTGGTGCAAATCGAGGATTTTTAAAATGAATTTCAGCGCGCGCACGACGCCGACGCCGGCATCGCTGCCGACGTCAGTATTGAGTGAATGAGCGGAATGAGTGAATCTGTTTACTGATTGAATTTAAACCACCAATTCAATTTACTGACCCATTTAAAGTACATTTTATTGAATAAAGTAAATTTCACAAATGTAACTCGAATTATTATGCGTTCGAGGTTTTATGCGAATAGTTATTTGCATGTGCAAACATTTTCAAAGCTTTTATAATTATAATTTGCATAGATAATACGAATATCAGGAAATAAATTATTGGTGCTTCTGCATCTCACAAACTTTAGAAGCTATCTTCATTTGTAATGAATTCGTCACGTATCTTGGTCAGCTTGGTTATCAGATCGGTGATTGAGACTTCTCCATGCACCTTGTTGTCGCGTGTGCGCACATTCACCGTGTCAGAGGAACGTTCCTTCTCACCCACCACCAGTATGAAATTGAATTGCGCCAACTGAGCATTACGTATCTTCTTATTCAAGGTATCACCAGCGTCCGTATCAGCTTCTGCCATAAATCCTGCTGAATGCAATTGATCACGTACAGACTGCGCGTACTCATCGTATTGCGGACCGACGGGCACAACCATCACTTGGCGAGGCGACAACCAGAACGGCCATTTGCCGGCATAATTTTCTGTAAGAATGGCAATCATACGCTCTACTGAACCGAGAATAGCACGGTGAATTATGACCGGACGTTTCTTTTCGCCATCATCGGCGATGTAATTTAAATTAAAACGCTGTGGCAACTGGAAATCCAATTGTATTGTAGCACATTGATGAGCCCGCTTCAGTGCATCCATAATGGTAATATCAATTTTTGGTCCATAGAAAGCGCCATCACCGGGATTCTCTTTCCATGGTAGTCCGAATTCATCCAAAGACTCGGCCAGTGCCTTTTCAGCAGTATTCCATTGCTCCAACTCGCCAAGATACTTTTCAGGACGTGTCGATAAAACGAGATTGAATGAGAATCCAAATATAGTGTATACGTGTCGTAAGAAATCCAAACATCCCTTCATTTCGTTCTTTATCTGTTCAGGTGCGCAAAAAATATGCGCATCATCTTGTTGGAAACGCCGTACACGTGTAAGTCCAGTAAGTGCACCAGATAGTTCATTGCGATGCAATACACCGAAATCAGCCATACGTAGAGGGAGTTCTCGCCACGAACGATTGCGGGTGTCGAACACTAGGCTGGAATTAGAGATTTTCATTGAGTATCGATTTTAATACTTATTATAAAACAAATTTCATTTACCAATGTCCTGGACAGTTCATAGGTTTAAGTGCAAACTTCTCTTTCTCCACTTCGAAAGAGAACATATTTTCAGCATAGTGTTGCCAATGACCCGAAGTCATCCACAGTTTTGAGTTATATACATTTGGCGTAATGACTTCTTGGAAACCTCGTTTTCTATATTCCGATTTTATGAAGTTCATCAAAGTGTTATAAATGTGAGCACCACGCGGTTGGAAGAAACACGAGCCTGGTGATAATTCGTGGAAGAAAAACAACTCCTGTTCTCGACCAATTTTACGATGATCACGTTTAGCTGCTTCTTCTTGTATCTTTTCCCATTCCTTCAATTGTTTTGGATCAGGGAATGAAATGCCATAAACTCTTTGCAATGTTTCAGCGTCAGCTTTGCCTTCCCAATAGGTTGAGGAATTTTTCGTAATTTTCAGAGCTTTTACTTTGCCAGTATGACGGACATGAGGACCTCGGCAAAGATCAATAAGAGAACCACACTTGTACACAGTGGTTGTCTCCGTATTGACTTTCTCGTTTAAAATACGCAGTTTGAATTCATTGTACTTAAACATTTCCAATAAATCGGCCTTTTTCAATTCCAAACGTTCGAATGGTTGTTTTTCCTTAACAATCTGCTTTACAAGACTTTCCATACTTGCATAATCATTGGTAGAAATCTGGAACAAAACATATATAATCATGTGTTTTATGCGTACGTATATATGAAATACACTTACACCGTCTCCATCCAAATGCATATCATAATAAAAACCATTATCAATTGGTGGTCCATAGCATAAATGCCCACCGTACATGCGTTCCATAGCTTCGCCCATGATGTGTGCTGAACTATGCCAAAAAACAGCTTGTGCCTCAGGATCATCAAATTTAAGCAGTTGCAAATTGCAATCCTGCTCAAGTACACGATCCAAATCCCAAACTGCGCCATTCACTTTCGCCACAACGGTATTATCAGCCAGACCTTGGCTAATACCCTTCGCAACATCGTAAGGTGTGGTCTCCCATGAAGTAGCATGAACTTGCTTTCCATCCGGCAATGTTACCTTAATAGGTGTACGGGTTTTGGCAGCCAACTCAGCCTCTCGTTCGACCTTCAATTTTTCCCAGAGGGCATTACGCTCTTCAATATAACTTGGCCAAGGATTCAATTCTGAAATTTTTTGCAATAAGAACTATTAATAATAAAAACATGTACATAGACAGTGAGAAAAATCAATTGCACTTTTGCTGCAAATGAGCATTGATATATGTATGTATACTTGAATGTGGAAGTTAAAATATGAATCGTTAAATTGATATAATTCATTTATAATTTTGCTCACCTTTTTTGCCGGTTGCAGCAGGTGCGTTCTTTTGCTTCTCTTTCTTCATTTTTGAAACCTAGAAAAGTTAAACAAATCGTTAACTCGATTTATAAAACATACATATGTATATGTATATTTATCTAACTGAGAAGGTTAAGGTTCTCTTCAAAAGTAAAACATTACATTAAAAACACAAGCTTTTAACGTAATTAACATATGTATGGCATTACTTATGTATAAACGTACAAGTACTGAAAACCAGTAAAATATTATCTGTGGTCTCTCCTTCTACAATCAAAATTAATTACTCAATGTTTCGAACTGTTTGTCAAAGACATCTTTGCCACTTCAACTAATTTCTTTTACTGCCAACTTGGCTTTTAGCTATATTTTTTTATATGAACATTGACTGATGCAATCTTCTGCGAGCTTAATGAGTTTGTGGTGTACAACGTCAAACGAAGTTGTAGTGAAAATAGTTTCAATTCTCTTCTCTTTTTCACACTCTACGCCGCAACATTTTGATGTCTAATCTGTTTTTGTTATGAAGTATTACTAACAATGTTTGTATGAATCATGCGCATGCACCACGCGGCTATTAGCTTGAAAGACATATTAATGTTATTGGCTTTTGAATTTGGTGCTGGCAAAACAAATAAAAATGTACATATACTATTTCTATTTGTTTTATCATATAAGTACTAAGTATAGTATATATAGGATATGTGGATATAAGTATTTAACTATTTTTTTTAGACACCGACCAATGTTGCATAGCGCCGACAGAAAGTCTCTTGTGGTGGTCCGCTTCTTTGAAGGATATTAGTCTTGTTGCTTTTTGCATCAAATATATGACCTAGTCGCTTTCGTAGCAGTTCTGTGGAATTTGTCTGTTCATGTTCTATTTTACCATTAACACCAACAAAATATGATTGCGATTTGGTAACTACGGCAATGTGGCATTGAGCGAATAGGTGTTTGATACCGGGTGTTATAAGGTAAGATCTTGGCGCACCTGCCACTTGTACAATATTATACATAACTCAAGCACTTCACTAAGCTACAAAAGCTAAGTTTATCACAAATTAATTATAAATAAACATGCCTCGAAATTATTATCCAAAAATTAAGCTTCTGCACCACGTTTCACGAAATCCCGTTGCAGCGAAAACTGTCAAAAGTAAACTGTGCGAAAAGTGATGCCATATCTATAAAACGATGTACATGTCAAAATAAATCATAAAATTAATATGCATAATAGGGGTATTCTATTGCTCTTTCAAGAATTCAGATTGCAAAAATACAACACCGAAATATACAAGGGCACGAGAGCACCCATTGCAGAATCTAGTGATATATGAGCGACTGATTCAGTCAATTTATTGTAAATGACTATTTTGCCTGGCTATTGTGAATTGGCGCACCTTCTGCATGCATTTTTAACAAAAAAACTGTAACAAAACTTTAAAATTTAAATAGAAATTATAAAATCTAATTAAAATTTACCTTTCTCAACAGTTTAACGACGTAATATGTCTTTATGTAAAATGGCAACTACAACAGGGTTGCAATTTTATTTTTGCGTGACATTGCACGCTAATATACACGGGTTTTGGTCTGACATATTTCACAGCCCTTGCAAATATTTTTCTGCGTGTGTTTGTTGTTGTGCCGTTGTAAATCTGCAATGCTTGCACCGTGCACCGGGTTTTGCAAGAGCAAGAGAATACCCCTATGGGTTTTGGTCTGACATATTTCACAGCCCTTGCAAATATTTTTCTGCGTGTGTTTGTTGTTGTGCCGTTGTAAATCTGCAATGCTTGCACCGTGCACCGGGTTTTGCAAGAGCAAGAGAATACCCCTAATATGTTATGCTTATTGTAAAGTTTTGATTCAACTTACGTTTTTGTTTTGATACTAGTTATTATTACAACATTCGTTTATATATCATAACTTAACTGTATTTATGTTTTGCTTCTGATATAAATTTGTGAACAAAAAATATAGCATACTTTTAGGCTGCAAGAGATTTACGAAGAAAGTAAACAAGATAGAAAGTGGTGCCTATGATACAATATTTTACCGTTTGTTTTATAAGCATATCCGGTATCAATTAAATGACGAATATTCCGTTTATTAAAACTAACAGCGGGACAACTTTCAACTTTGGAAACACATAATACGAATAACATGTGTATTAATGCAAACTCTGAAGAGTTATTTGTTGTTTTCAGCCTCTCTCAGCATGCAAAACAACGTTTAATGTGCTCACCATATTCACTTGCTTTATTACTCTACTCTCAAATACCTCCACCAACTGTCAAGGACTATTACAACCCAAAAGCTGTTCAGTTAGTTATTGATTTCTATTTTGCTCAACTTTGCATTATATCCTCACAAGTTTCTCGGTGAAAACGTTCTAGCAAATTCCTTTAATATTTTAAAATTTTTATTTATAACCCGTACTTTAATCCCAAAGACTAACTTTAATAAACTAAAAAGCGAAAAAATTCATAAAATTTAATTATTTCGGAGTTTTAAGTTTCATAAACACGAAGTGAACAGTGTAAAGCAAACAAGATTTCCCATCTACTTGAGAATCCGCTCCATCAATCGCCTTCGGCTTCGGGCACTGTGATTGTGGAGAGAACGGATTTTTATAACGTGGCCAGCGGCGACATCATCAGAACGCAGCACAGTAAAGTGCACCCTAGTCCGGGGGCCGCCCGCAGTGTGTGGGCGTTGCCCCTGACATCATGTAACATGGTCGCTGAAGAAGATAGCGCCGCCAACACGGAAGAACGTCCGCACTCACCACCGTCGTTACGTCGTGGCGTACGTAGCGGCGTAGGTGTGAACAATGTTGGCGGCCGAGTTGGACACACGGCTGGAGGAGATGGCGCTATCGACGATCACGATGATAGCAACATACTGTTATTCGAGGGTCTTGACGGTGCTATGGCACATTTAGATGATATATTTGATGTGATAAAAAATGGCGAAGTATGTGATGTGGAAAATTTGGTGGAGAAATTCGGAATAGAATGTTTGTCGGCACGCGATCGACATGGTTATACGCCAGGCCATTGGGTTGCGCTGAATGGCAATGTGGAAATGATGCGTTATTTAATCGAACGAAATGCACCAGTTGATTTACCCTGTCTGGGTACACAGGGCCCGCGACCTATACACTGGGCATGTCGCAAAGGTCATGCGGCTGTGGTTCAAGTATTGTTGCAGGCAGGTGTTGCTGTAAATGCAGCTGATTTTAAGGGTCTTACACCGCTCATGAGCGCCTGTATGTATGGCAAGACAGCCACTGCTGCTTACTTACTCGGCATGGGTGCGTTAAATCACTTAACGGATATAAATGGTGACACCGCTTTACATTGGGCAGCCTATAAAGGTCATGCCGATCTAATGCGTTTGCTAATGTACTCTGGTGTTGAACTGCAGAAAACGGATAATTTCGGGTCGACACCATTACATTTGGCTTGTCTTTCGGGCAATATGACCTGTGTACGCTTATTGTGTGAAAAATCCAATATGGATTTAGAGCCGCGTGACAAAAATGGTAAAACACCGATAATGTTGGCGCAGGCACATCAACATCAGGACATTGTGCGTTTGCTGTACAATGAAGTTAAGAAAAAATCACGTTGGATTCCGTCGATTTCAGAAATTTGGGGTTGGTTATTTGGTGGCGCTGGCGATTCAAAGGGACCATTGCTACTTTTTTTATTCTCAGTACTATTATGGGGATATCCTATGTATATGATAAGGGTAAGATTTTTATGTACCAGCGGCTAATGATACTACAAATTAAAACTCATTATATTTAGGGATAAAAATTGATTACGTTGGTTAGTTAGACAAATAATAATATGATAAATAAAACATAGAAGAGGATAATGTTATAAACAAATAATAAAATAATTTAGCATTTGTGGTACACAAATACACTTCTAAAGACAACTGTTTATATTTATTTAATTCATGATTTCATATACTTTTTTAAGGCTATACCAATTACCTGGAACATACTTCGCCGCTCCCATTATTGTTTCATCTATTGGAATGCTGTCATGTGGATCAGTTGGGTCATTGCAAATCGCCGAGACCCTGGCTACATACCACTCAGCTCGGACGCTTACTATCGCGCCATCAAACAAATACCGTATTTTGATAAGTTGAAAAAACGTAATGTGATATTGACGCGTTTGTGCCATAGCTGTCGTTGTTTACGACCGTTGCGTGCTAAACATTGTCGCGTCTGCAACCGTTGTGTTTCGTATTTTGATCATCACTGTCCGTTCATCTATAATTGTGTGGGCTTGCGAAATCGTATGTGGTTCTTCTTGTTCGTACTGTCAGTGGCGGTGAATTGCTCGTTTACCATTTACTTTGCTTGCTACTGTGTAATGATTGAGGGCTTTACATTGCTCTATGTCTTGGGTTTGCTGGAGGCGGTGGTCTTTTGCGGACTCGGTTGGATATTGACTTGCACTTCGGTATGTTGCATGGATAACACATAATAATTTTCATAAACATGTGTGATACTTTATTTTTATATATATATAATCATACTTTCTTCACAGATATTACATGCCTGCATGAATCTCACCACGAATGAGATGTTCAATTATAAACGTTATCCATATTTACGTGACAAACGTGGCCGTTATCAGAATCCATTTTCACGTGGTCCTATACTGAATTTATTGGAATTCTTTGTTTGTCTACCTGATCGGATTGATGAAAATGATCTACTCATGGAGGATAATATTTGATTGAAAACTTAGGTACGCGCTAATGCGCGGCGCCGTAAAATACCAGCACATGGATAATAAATAGCTTAAATCAAATGAGCGGGGTTATAAAATCCCCTCTTGGCAGCTAAATGCACATTGAAT
The DNA here is from genome assembly GCF_023373825.1 of Bactrocera dorsalis. NCBI lineage: Eukaryota > Metazoa > Arthropoda > Insecta > Diptera > Tephritidae > Bactrocera > Bactrocera dorsalis. Next base: position 98,183,915 of record NC_064303.1, read on the forward strand.
GAAAGATAGCTAAATACTTGCTTAAATATAAATTCACCACGCGGCTTAAGTCTACAAAGCATTATTACGAAGAAACAAATTAAGAATGACTGTGAATTGTTACGCTAAAACTTTGAAACAAGTTTCAAGAAAATTCCGCGTTGTATGTGGTCAGATGACCGGAAGGCAAACTAATAATACTTGTACAAATATTAACTCCAGGATGGTACAAATGCATGGTCTAAAACGCCTAATAAGCTAATTTGTACAATGAACCGCAATGTGTTTATTGAAATGAAAAAAATACTTAGCAACTTTCTTTCGAATACGGTTTTTCAAGGATTCTGATCAATGTGACCGAAACGATCCGAATTTAACTTGGTAGTATTTATATGTTTTGAAGAAAATTGTGTAAATTAATTTACGTTCATTGCGTATAGGGTTAAAATAAAGCTTTGAATTCCTATATACGCAGTATATCACAACGGCCTTATCAACTATAATATTGATGTTGTCAGCAATGTAAACTGCTGGAAAATAATGAAAGTAATACAAAAAATACTTATAAGAACTCGCGTAGCACCCAAGAATTCCCCATAGCAGTACAAAAAAAGTTTCGCACAACACAGTTTAAATTCATAATATGTTGTATTCCAAAAAAATGCATACTATGTCTAGCTTAAAACATGTAAAAATAAATATATGTAGTTTGTTGTTCACACGAAAGCTGTAGCGGCATAATCGTGAATAAAAATATTGCATATTATTAAAAAAAAAAATACAAATATCTATTATTTATGTAATAATTTGTTACTTTGTTCAAATTTCTTGTTTTTCGTTGTAGATACTTGTAGATTGGTATAAAATATTATACAAGTCCCGCTACTAAGGGACCTACAGACGACATACAAATATAGCAAACAATACGTATTCTTAATATTGTATTAAATTTAGACTTACTTTACTTTGGCATGTTTTTCGAAAAAAGATCCTTGGAATTTCTTATTTGAGTTATCATCACAACATCAATACATAAACATAGAATAATGCAAGGCACGCAAAACACCTTCCTAACTCTCGAAACAAAAATCATAGTTTTCTGGATCTTCAGGTATTGGTGGTGGATCTTTGCTAATGTCCACACCTTCGGTATCCAGTAAACGTAATTTGATTTCCATTGACAATAACGTGTCGAAATCTTCCTTCTTTTGTTTACTTGTCATTTCCTGACCCAGCAAAGCATTTATACCATCTGTCCAATAATGAAATGTAGTCTCATCTGGTGCTACAAAATCCAATGTGGTATTCTCCATACAATCGAGCGTAATCGAGAAAGCCAGATTACCAGCATTTTTACGTGTACGCATTTCTTTCATATGTGGACATTCTTTGCCCTCGAGCAACTGTTTTATATCGTTAACGGTCACTTTGTTAGTAAGTTCTTCGAGAGTTGGCACGGTTTTCTCATCACAATCACCATAATGTATAACCTTATGATTGGGCGAGAGGCGGGCATACCAAAATTTATCTTTGGAACGTGTGCCACGAGAGTATTTGGAAAAACGGGTGCCTAAAATAAAAAAAAAAATTAAAGAAAATTTTCAGTATTTAAATAATATTAATCAAATTTCAATTGACATCACCTTCTACCAAATAAGATAGACGCTGCTGTTTAATTAAATCGAGTATGTGTGGTGAGATCTTTTCTTTCAACTTGACTATAGCTGATGCTGTGGAATCGCATTCTTCTTTTGAGATGCGTTCTTGTTGACGTAAATTAGTAATCGTTTGATAAGTTAGTAGAGCAATTTTCGCACGAAACTCTTCTAGATTTTCCGGGCGTTCCTTGAGTGTGCGTATGATTTGTTCACGCACCACACTGAATACCTTTTGAAAATCTTCCGCTGTGGCACGCATATCCTTCCACGTACGATTTAACGTTATAATACAAATACAGAAAAATTCTTCGAATGGATGATCATGCGTAAAGAACATTGGTTGAAAATCTGCCGATTGCTCTGCTGGCGGTTCACCTATACGTAGTATATCGCAAAGCACCTTTACCAATTCAATGGAGGTGCGACCGAAGGGACATTCATGCTCGTCAGCACGACATGAGTTTTCGTGTACAATTTTGGTGTACTGTTGTGTATATGTACGTGCAAAGTATACCATGCAATCTAATGCCAGAATACCTAAATGGTTGCGAATGAATATATTTTAGTCAACATGTGTATGGTAATGTGATTATTTTCTACACTTACCTGGAGGTGTTTCAATAAAATCCTGTGCCGGATTGATGTCACATTTAAAGCCCAATTTCTTATAAAACTGCGAAAAATTTACATTACCACCACCTGATCCGCCACCACCCCGTCGCAAATGCTCTTCACCCATACCCATTTGACCAGAATAATCATCGAATGCAATGCGTCGTAGTTCTTTGATCTTATCGTGCGCATCTTGATCCTGTGCGTTCATTTTCATGCGCATTCGTTGCTCTAACAAGCCCAAAGTGAGTGTTTGCAAAACATACAATTGATGAGTCATCTCTATTTGCCGTCCCGAAGGATTGCCTAACAATGCCAAACGATAAGGCTTTGCACTAATGGTATGAGCAATTTGCCGTTTGCGTGCTTCGTCCGCCTTCACGAATAGGGCATTGATTAACGCAATAGCATTCTGTTGTGTTGTTGCCGAATTGGCATCTTGGAGTAGACGCAGTAAATCTTGTAGAGTGACATCTTTTTCGACTAGCACATATTTGCTGCTATTTTGCACAATATTCTCCAAGTTGGAGAGTGCACTTTGGGTACATTCTTTGGGAAAATGTTGAAAATTACAAACAATATAAATGTTTCGTTGTACGAATGTGCTTTGTAATATTTCCCAAGATATTGTATCATGCTCCATTAGCTCGACGAAGCTTTGTAAACTGTATTTTAGTATGTCGTCATCTTTTTGTGTAGGATCCTCTATCATATTGATGATAATAGTCAGACCTTGTTCTTTGATGAACTCCATTGCGAAAGTATGATCCTTGCTAAGTGTAGCAAGGTGCTTTAAACATTTCGTCTTCTCCACAAGGGAACCTGAACGTAATGACTCGAGTGTATCATTCGCGGTTTTCGATGGAGAATATGACAAATGTAATACTGAACCGTTTTTGATTTCATTACGATTTTTCTCTGTGACATATTTTTGATTATTCGCATCACAGAATTCCAGTGCATAATTTTGTGGATCAGCTATATCCCAATAACTGCAGATCTCTTGAATTTTACCTAAAAAAAAATATACAATTAAATAAAGTAACTTGTATATGTGATAGTTTTAGTAAAATTTTATAAAACAAAAAAAAAAAAATGCAATGCATATTGCTATGTTTTAACTGTAATTAACAAAAAAAAATCTTATTTTTATATAATTGTAGCTGTCTGTTTATAGAAAAACAGTATTTAATATATGAGTGAACGTGAAAATACTTATAGAAACCCCATTTGTATGAAGGTATGTAAATGATAAATGAAAAGTTTTTAGTTTGTATGCCTGCCATTACTTTTTGCTTCCTGTTGTGGGTGCTGCATTCGAATCGAAAACTAGCATAATTGCGGAAGGGCGTTGGCCGCTTTATTATGTTTGGTATATTTACCCCACACAGTGAATAGTTAAGAGTTTAGCTCTAGCAATTAATGCAAACATTGCATATTTTTGCATGAATATTTACCCGTTAAAGGTTGTCGCTGATCCAAACATATTAGTTGCGGCACATAATTCTCCAACTCCACAGCAATTTTCACGATGTGTGCATCTTTGACCAGAGTTTTTTTCGGTATATTCATAATTACGAAGATTTTTTTTCTTTTCTGAATGTGTTTATGGATGAATTATTAATTAATAAATATATATCTTTACTCTAAATTATTCGTTAAAAAATCAGCTAATATTAATCACTTTACTAAAATCAACTGAAAAGAAACTGATTAACATTCTTCTTCTTTGCACGAACTTATTCACAATAAATTGAATGACAAACAAAACACTGGCGTATGTAAGAGGGTTCTTAACAAATACTGAAAAAAGGGGTTGACGTCGTGTTGAGAAAATTCAAAACTTAAAAAATTTTCAATTATATGATTGAATTTGTTAAAAATTATAAAAATTAAGTACTTAGATCGCAAAAAAAAAATTAAAATAATGCATTCTAAATAAATTACCTGGAATTTCCAAGCGTTCGGTCAGAAAATTTATTCTATTTAAATAAAACACAAAATTTATTAAGTATGGAACGCTAAGATTTATTGAGATTAAATTTGCAGTAAACATTCAGTAACAAAGTATGTAATGAACGCATTTGAAGCAAATTAGGTAATTCAGTGCTACAATGTTATGCTTTGCAATCGACAATAAGAAGCATATTGGTTAATAAATTTATTGTGTATGTATATTCTCGTTAATTCAAGCGGTCGAAGTTGTGGGTAATGCAGCCAAAACCTCATCAATAAATCCGTCGGGATTTTCAATCAAATGCAGCAAACCTGAAATAGATATAAACTTGATTATTTTATTCACCTTAAACATTTATATTAAACATAATGTACGGAAAATAATAATAATAAATATTTTCTCAAAGATAAATATGTGCCACCATGCACTTATACATAATATTCTGTAACCTATTTAATTAAAATCAAATTAACTCACCAGCTACATCGCAAAATTCGCCGAAAGATGTGCACGGAAGATATTCATCGGTGAAAGTTTGCAAAATCGTATCGGTTGACTTAAGCATAGCTTCGTCATTTTTACGTATATAATCGAATAAAGAAATCGACCAGTCCTCCTCCTTTGGTGTGCTAACCGACTTAAAAATAACGCTGTAAATTAAATCGATGAGCGCCCACATCAGCAAGAACGGACGATAAACGCTGTAATCCTTGGTCTGGCGATCGCTCGGCGAAAGTAATGCTTTGCATAATACAGACGGTGAAATGTGACGTGCTTGCGCTACAGCTATCAAACGTTTTAAGTGAGCCAACTTGTGCTTATTCCATGTTTCATGACTGTGTAATGCTAACGAAATGGTCAGCATATACAGTGGACCTTCGACTTCATAACCATATTCCAACCATTTTTCCGATGGCGCTGCTGTCAAATATGAAATCAGCGTTTTACAATCACGTGCTGCTGAGCGAGAGGACAATAATAAGTATACTGCATAGAAAAGTAAATAGGGCACAAAGTGCATATTTGATTGTGGGCCACCACCGCCGGCGTCATCGTGGAAACTACGTTCCCAAGCAAAACGCATTAGTAACATTTTGAGATCGTGTATGCTGCTGGGGAAGGATATGTCACAACGCTGGGTACTTTCCTGCATGTAACTGCTGTGACGCGTCATGCATGCCGAAAAAGCGGCTTCGGAAACGTCTGGACCCCAAAGCGGTAACAAACCGTTGCAGCGTGTATTGGCATTTTGTAAACTAGCACGTTCCCATTCATCACGACCTCGTGCCAAACGTATAGCAGAGGTGTGACAATCTACGTGCACTACATTGAAGTGTGTAACAGTGGTGTAGCCGATAGTTTTGCGTGATTTCAATTCAAATTCCTCCACATTGCAGCGTTTGGTAAAAGTATATATGCCAAGTACTTTGGCTGGCTGACAGGCATAACCCTCACGGCATATAAAGCAGGTGAGACCAGTCTCATCACGTAATTTTTCAATCTTTTGTAATATCGATCCCTTGGCTGTTACTTGACCCTTTTCATTGGTGCGCATGCCAAGTGCGTCCAGTTGTTTTTCACGCGTAGCCATTGCCAGGCGCTTCTTTTCGGCGCGTGTGAAATCACGTACTTCCTGTACCCGAGTGGCAGTTGCTTCATCAGTGCACAAAGCCTCTAGTAGATTTTCAGCCAGACTACCGACATGCTCATCGCTGGATACTTGTTCGAGACGATGTATAATTGGTATAATATCTTTGCTAATAGCCAGCTGTGTAGCCTCATGTTTGCTAGCGAGACCAGTGAGGAAACGTAGTATGTACTTAAGGCTGGGCCGTGAAATGAACTCTTTTAATTCGTCCGAGTCTGTGCGCAGCAATGTGGGTTTTACGCAGGGTGCATGATTTGTAATGTAGGCGATGGCACGTTCAACAATGCCCAACCCAACTATGTAGTCCTTCAGGGTGCCACCAATGCAATTGTGCTCTATTTGGTTGGTTAATACGCAAAATAGTTCCATCTTGAATTCCTCTTCGGGTGTACGTTCACTATCAAAGTGGTTGAAATCTAGAATTTCCTATAAAACGAAGGGAGTCGATATAGTAAAACAGTAATAATACGCCTTTACTTTTATTTTCACGAACTTACCTTGAAGTTCTCGCATAATAATGCCATTTTCACTTCATTGCCATAAACTAGCGCTGCAAGTACGCGTATAAGATGACGCAGTACCGATGGATTGTTGCGTACATTTGCACAATCGGTACACGAAATCAATGCCGATACATACTCGGGTCCGCCAAAAGTGAGTGAGAATTGCAAAAATGAGTCTAATGTGTCATTTGCCGCTTTTGAAAGTATAGTCTCCATTATTTCCAATAATTGTTCGGTCACAGACGATTGTATGGAATCGTTCTCCGATTGTAGACACACCTGCAATACCTTAAGCAATGTGTTGATCGCACCTAATTCCGGTTGACATAACACTTCTTGGCAACGACGCACTTTTACGCAAATAAGGAACAATTTCAGTAGTACTTGTATCAATTCGCGAGTTCGTGATATATTCTGCAGACTGCCAATACGATCGAGCATCACCTTCAGCCCGTTACAATCGGCCAATACATTCGCCATGCGATACAGTTGTTCAGTGTCCACTTCTTCTTGACTCTTATTGTTTAATGTCTCAACAAATTCTTCAGTTGCGTCGCCCAATAGACCACGCATACGATAAACAATACGCATAGCATCACGTTCACCACCCTCTGCTAGCCACACCTTTTTGTAGACATCCTTCACGGGTAGATCCAAACTAATGATCTTATTGTTCACCAATAATTCCATGCCATTATCATCCTCTAACAGCGCTATCAACTCACAATCAGTACAAATTTTATTTTTAACATCGCGCATAAGCGGACCCAGCCCTACCTCAGTTGAGGGATATGGATTGCCCAACATGCGTCCTTGTAAGAAGTCTTCTTGCTGTGGATCCTTCTCAAGTGTCATAAAGAATTCACTTTCATCATTCTCTTCCGGATGTATAATGGAGTAGAGTCTTTCGAAAATAAACACCGGCGTCTTTATATCATTCATACGCGTTTTTTCAACCGTATCGATTAGAATTTCCATAAATGCGCGCGTTTCCTCCTCGGTGCCGCTGGTCATCTCTTCCAACATTTCCAGTAATTTCTCTTGTGCATCATCGATAAGTCGCGTACGTTGCACAACCAATTTGCGTAGCGATAAGTAACCCTCGAGTACGGGTCCAAGTAGACGTGTCTTGTACGCCTGCCGTATGGTGGAGCTCTCAAGGAAGAGCGATAGTAATTCTACAAATTGACGCAATGCATAACCTTGTGATAAGTCCGATGATAATGTGGTCTCTTCCAAGCGATGTATTTTAACAATTTCGGCCGTTAATAATTGTGACACCTCTACAAGCACACCCTTCAGTGCTAAATATTGACGCCATGGTGTGTCGGAAGCAAGCGCGCGATACAGCGCCAAAAATTCTGCGCTCGCCTCACCTGCCTCGCCCACATACTTAAGAAAGCCGGTCAACAGGTTTAGTATCTCACGTTTACGTTCATGTGTACGGCTCAACGAGGTGATAAGTGAGCATGCCAATTGACGACCGAAACGTGAATTAGTATTGAATAGAATGGGCTGCAACCAATTTGCGTTTAGCACTAGTGGCGCATTAATGCGTTCTTTATTTAGTACACGATTACGCCAGCGTCGACCGTACTTCTCCGACAAATAGAATTCGCGTACTAATTGACGTTTTTTCTTTGCTGATTCTGTCGGTTCGGTTGCGGGCATTGCAACATTACCACTGTTCGAACCAGTATTTTGTTCGACTACCGATTGTAGCATTGCGGCCAACATACGATCGTCTGGGAGTATGGATGAGGCGGCAGCGGCAGCAGTAGTGGCTGCCGAGTTTCCGCCGGTGCTTGTAAAGGCTTTACGTGTCTTTGCTGCTGCTGTGTTAGCTGGCATGCGAGTTTTCCAGGCTTCATATGAGTGCTGGGGATCGCCACTTAACCACTTATTGAAGTTGACCGTAAGACCGTCAATACTGGTGATCGTAGATAATTGTGAAGGGCTTAAATCACGATTTATTTTACTTGTCGGTATCGTAGGGCAAATAAGTGCTTGCATTATTCTCAAACAAGGTTGAATTACCGATATTGCGGGTCCACGTGGTGCACTATGGATTAAAAAATAATCTAATTAACGAATGCTGAACATTTTTCTAGAGATAGAGACGTTAGTTTAAGTCTAATTATGGAAGGAAAACATATCGTTCTAAGGAACCGAATCGGTTTATATAGACTAGGCGGGTCAAATTTGATGCTGGTGTATATTAAACCACGACAAGAGCGTAGCAGGACAAAGAAGACTATTTTCTAACAAAAAATGTAAAATAAACTCACCGACATGTTACAAGAAACAGCTCAAATACCACTTTCAATTTATTCTCCCAGCAAAAATCGTCCTGTGCGATCAGCACCTCCAGCAAAACCATCTCATGGTGTATGGCGGCATCCAAATTGGCCAAAGGTATAGCGCCCAATAGTGCGGTTTTCACACGTTCAGTAATCAAATCCAATAAACTCATGCAAGCGAACTGGTTATTTTTGGTCAATAGCACAAGTAAATTGCGAACTTCATCTTGTATTTGTGGTGTACCACGCCGTAGGTTATGTTGAGCTAATTCTTCGACTAAACCCTGTGAATACAAACCTATACGACAATCATAGTTGGAGGCCATTGCACGTAGTAGCGTGAGACATTGCTCTGTAGAGGCTAGTGCGCATCCGTAACAACGGTTTATAGCATAATTTTCACGCATATCCATGTTTTGAGAATTGTGTGATTGATCTTGTTGACTGCGATCGTAAGCGACCAATTCACTGTAAATAAAAGCGTAAATGTTTAATTTTTATTAAAAATAACCGTTATTATGTTTATATATTTTTGTTTTAACGCACCTGCGACAGGCCTTCACCTTCTGTACTATTTTACTTAATTCTTCGAAAGAAGAACGCGACTCCACACAGTATTTTTGCGCTAAAAGCTGTATGATTTTGTTCACTTGTGAAGTGCTGTGTACAGTGCCAAGATTGTCATCCACGAGGCGATCGGAACAACGATGTTCGGCTACCTTTTGTATAAGTAATTCTAGCATTTGTTTGTTAGTTTGTAATTGGCGATAAATTCGATCAGCGCGTTCCAATGAAGAATGTATGATTTGCACTGTTTTAGCGCGATCTTCTGCCGATTCGATGGGGTCGACGGCGCAGCAAACACGTCCATATATGCTAAAGTCAAATTTGGCATATTTGCAGAAACCACAAGAATGGCAAAGGAATGGATCCTTTTCGTCATAATTGATGGCGCGACATTTATGACATTGGAATACATTTTCACCACAATTGGCACAGACACCCGGATAGGCGGGTACTGCGGCACTGCAGCGTGGACATTGCAAGTTTTCACTGGAACCAGTTACGGTCTCGTAGAAATCAGCGTATTCTATCATCAAATTACAAGCGGTAATCGGTAAAGGAAAATCTATTTTTACCTCAGTTTGACCTGATTGTAATGGCACTGAGCGTGCTTTATGCCACATAGCTGGACGATTCTTCAGCTCCACCACTGCTTGTACAGTACGGTTATTGTAGTAAATATTGATGGTACGCACCATTTTTGTACGTTTCAAATCAGCAATGCGCACAACCATTTTGGAAATTGTGTGACTTTGTACCAATTTCACGATCATTGTGGTTGTGGTGAATTTCGAATCGGATTTTATTGATGGCAATTTAATGTTGGCCATTGCTACTTCGGGGTTATTGCATACAAGACACGGTTCTGATTCTAAATAATAGCCGTTCATTTGCAGTATTTGTTCAAGTGTAGTATAGATTGGTGCATTCGGATGCTTCGAAAGTAAATCGTTCTGTTGACGTAATACTTCAACTGCTTTCTCCGTATACTCTGGCAGTTTGTCAACAATTGATTTTGTGCTGAGTGTCAAATAACCCAGTATATCAACAAATTGTGCGGTACGTCTACCGAAAGCCGGCACCAATGGCCACATGTTCCACAAAATACTAATTAATTTCTCTTTTTGACGATCATTGGAGTTTTCGTAAATGGCGAATATCAATGAATGTGCTTGCCAACGTATCGAGGTGATGTTGGTCTCCAGTAGAAAGATGCGCACAAATTTATTCAGCAGTGTGTCAGAAACAAAACGGAATATCTGATGTACGAATGTGCTGCAATGAGCTGGATCAAATTTGGAATCGAAAGAGATTTCGATGTCTTCAGATTTCTCACGTTCCGCACGCAATTTGGATGATGTGCCGGGCGTTTGTTGTTGTTGTTGCTGTTGTTTAACGGCCTGTATGTTATTGCAAAGCGCTGCTTGTAGTAGTTGCAGGAGAATCGGTGAAACGCCATCGTCGAGTTGATAGCAAGCGATCTCAATCAAAACTGGTATGACATCCTCATGAATGAGGCAGAATTTTTGCCAATTGCCAGTGCGTATTTGACTGATCTCTTGACAGGTGCGCAAATGTTCGGTGAGTTCGACGAGTGAGTCATAGCTAAGGATCGGTATCGATTGATTTGAAAGCACTAAATTCTGAAAAAATAAAAAAAGCATGGCATATATATATTTACCAAAATAAAATGACAACAAATACCTTCGTATTAAATAGACTGCAAATCTCCTTAACAAAATTGAAGTGCACATCGAGCGAGTGTCCATCACGGAACATGCGGAACTTCTCTTTGTTACCACAAATGTACATGAGCAATTTGCGTACTTGTCGACGCAGCAATGCATTCAAATTCAGCATCATATATTCGCACAGTGTGTAGGTCATGTTCTCGCAATAGTTGTGATACCAATCATAGGGGCCAGGATGTGTGGCCGAAAGTCGTAAGATTTGATATGGCAAACGTACGGAAATCTCGGTTAACAAGGCATCATATGAATCAAAGATATCGGGATAATTTTTCAAATAGTTATGTGGTATTAGCATCGAAATATCAGGCTTGGCGCCATGTCGTATCGGTTTGAGTAGATTAGTTTTTGTTGATGTTGTTGCAGCGCTAGAATTTGGTGTACCGACAGCTACAACTGCGTTGTTACCATTTGCACTTTGTTCGCTAGATATACGTTTCCAGTGTTCCAGTAGTGATTCCATTACGACCAATGAGAATGTGAATGCACCATTATTGCTGAGTATGCTAGCTGTGGTGCTGGCTACAAATGATGCGTTATCCTTGAATTGATGTGGTGGTGATGTAGTGCCTGCCTGCTTGGACTTTGTCTTTCCCATTAAGACGCCGAAGAGGCAGAGCAACACAAGTCGAACTTCGTTTTTAGCGTTGCGATCCTTCATCTTGTCAAATAAAATAAAGAATTATGTAGTAAGTGATACGATATCGTAAAGCGACTTATAAAAATATTTTAAAAATTTTAATGCGGACTTTAAATATGTAGAAAGTCACTCAGTTGTCGAAAAGTGTCAGAAGAAACGAGGTTCTCATTTCAGACTCGGCAAACTTCGTGGAATTTTAATTTTTTATAAAATTATGTATAAAAGTAGTAAATGTTTACATCTTTGCAAGATCGGGGAATATACATAACTAACTGCCAAGTACAGAAATCTAAAACTCTTTTTTATAGACTCTTATGTAAGAAATGGTTACATGACACTTTTAAATATTTTACAACTCTACAATAATCTTTAAGACCTCAAAATAACGGATAGTACACCTACCTTGAAAGTATTCGAAATTGAGTCCATTTCGACATAGTCCACAAGGGCTGATAAAAGTTCGTTTAACACCTTTTGGTCGCGTTCGTTATTGCCATTCAGATCGGTTGTCAACATAAGTATTACTTGGATTAATGGTATGGCTTGGACACCATTGCAACTATCGAAAGTTTGTATATTGAGGATGATATTCTCCAAAATTGAAATTCTATTTGAAATATAATAAAAAATTATTTAACTACACATTAATTAAAAAAGGTAGCAGCAATTTACCTCAGATCATGCAATTTGGCCAAATTTTCATCCTCAGAGAGCAACTCCTCATTTGGCACGCTTGTAACTGCGGCTGCTGCTGCGCTAGTACTAGCAACAGGCTCATCGGTGCCGCCTACTGCGCCAGCATTTGTATTGGATTTGTTGGTTATATTTATGTTAGATGGTGCATTTGCAGAACGCGGTGGCGAAGCATTAGCCTGATCGCCATATGTGCTACTACGTCCAGATGTGCCACCAATACTCTCCACTCCACTACCACCACTTTCCGAACCACCACTTCCGGCCGGTTCAGCCGGTGATGTACGTAATGTAGAGCCATCGGTAGCAACATTGGAACCTTCATCATCGGAGCCACCAGCTGAGACACTTGCTGTATTCGCCGCCATACCAATATTATTGCCTTCAAGTGCTTGTAAATTATGTAGGTTGCCGGCATTTCGAATACCTTGTAGATTTGCCAGACCTTGTTGCAATGATTGTAGACCTTCGCCGTCATGTTGTTGCAAACTTAGAGCAATCGCTAAATCCATAATTGCTTCATCGTCGGCATCCTGTTGTAGACCCAAAAGTTGTGGAAAACCGCCACCCATAAATGCTTCTAAATTTAATAGTTGATGTCCCGCATCGTGCGCAAGCGGATCTATTGCGCTAGCGTCCACAAATTCAGCGCTATTACTACGACCAACTGCAGCAGCCGAGGGACCACCAATAGCAGCTGCAGCCGCTTCTAATACTTCGTCGGCGGCCACTTCAGCTGCGCCGGTAACTGCTAGCGTTGTTAGATTGGTGGACGTAATCGTGCCAGTGGTGTTAGAAGGTGTGGGTGTCGAGCAAACCGGCGGTGTTACAATAGCAACCTTGCGACGTTTCAAACGTGGATTTAGCAATAATATAATGGCTTCCTTGGCGCTATGACTTATAACGCTTGATTCGTTCTTCAGCAGGTCTATAAAGTACTTAGTCATGCGTTCCACTTGATCGGCATCAGAGAGTGCAAACGCATGCATTATTTCTACTAAACAGTGAACAATAGTTTCTGTGTGACTAAGACCACGTCTAACGATAGATGTCGGCTCGTCGACATGTGGTGTGATTTGATATAATTTTTCAACGAATTCGAGTATGTCTTGGACGAGTTCAATTTTGTTATCCAAACAAATCTTTGTGAGGGACTGCGGACGTGACATTGCAATACTGCGTACCAACAGGACTAGACGATAGAAAGCCTCTGGATCCACATCACGGACCGTTTCTGGCGAATTTAATTTGCTCTTTAACGCCTGCAGTTCGGCATTCACATAGTGTATAACCTCGTTGTCTTTGTAAGAATGATAGGCGTTGCGATTACCGAATAGTGTGGCTAAAACATAACGCGATTGCGCTTGCACTTGATTTGGTGTGGGTAATAAAAGCAATGAAGTTGCCGTTTTAATTGCTTCCTGTTTAATTGTTGCCGTTATATTACTGCCGCCTAGCAAATTCAGTGAATAGTCCAGCACTTCTAGCAGATTTGTAACCATTTTATCCAAATTGTTTATAGAAGTGAAGCCCTCACCGAAATTTGCCGCAGATAGCTGACCGTTGAAGTTAACGTTGGCGTTGCCAGCGGTGCCCGTCACAACGTTACCGGCTGTATCATCACTGTCATCTGGCCAGCCAACTAAATCTTTTGATTTACCGTACACTTCAATGCTATCCAGCATACTGACATTCTCGGGATCCTGTGATTTGCCGAAAATAACTTTTAAACATTTATCTGATTGTAGAATCTCTTCACGCGTCAAAGGTATATCGAACCAGCGTGCACGGCGTACAACCGTGGGTATAGTGCGCCCCAGTACTGTTACGGTTTGTGGCGCACGTAATGCATCCTGTGTGCCTAACAGCACGCGTATACCAACAATTACTGTGTTCGGGTCGTTATTGTATACTTCCAGTGTAAAGCCGGTGGGCTTTGTAGAAGCTACAAACATGCCAGTGGAGAAGAGGCGCGTTTTGAGTTTTTGCTTATTATAAATTTGCAGCAAATCATTGCCGCCGAACTCCACGTCAGATAACATTGTGCAATGTTCGAAGAAGTCAATTGGGAATATGGGTGCGCCATTAGGACCGACAGTTTTTTGTTGATTAGTTGTTTTGCGTTTCGATTTCTTATTAGAATTACATTTTGCGAACAGCGTTGAAGAGTACAATTGATTGCCAAAGGGTTGAACTTGTGGCGATAACCAGAAGCTGGTGTTTTCAGGCTGAGCAGTGAATATGCGTAAACTGCCGTCTTCGCACAATAATATAAGCGTGGTTTTCTCTACACCAGCTACTGTGTGACGTATTGCCACCATATCCATTATACGTGATTTCGAGGATTGTGCTTTGATCTCTTGCATTAGTATGCGTTCTGGTGTGAACATGAAAATGACTGGATTGTTGGAGGTGTGCATCATGGAGCAAATTAAACCAGGATGTCCAGTTATTTCGGTCCATTGACACAATGGCTGTGGCGGACCTTTAGATGAGTTCTTAGATGCGGGTGCAGTTTGTAGATGTGTTATGCTCTTCACACCCTTGTTCACGTCGGTAAGTGGCGCCATGAAACTGCGTCCAACCGAATAACTGAAAAACAGCAGTTGTAGCGTGTGCGAATAATAAATTGATACACCACCGCCACCCACTTGTCCACTAACATCCTTGATGTGTGGATGATTAAGTTCCAAAGTATTGGTTACATAAAAATCGCCATGCTTAGCTAAACTTTGGTCATCCAATTTCTGGTAGTAAATGTAGCCAGAGGAGGCTATGATCAACATGTAATATACGCCATCTTGGTAAACGAATGTGCAATCGCGAATTTTGCCAATCGCTACAAGGAAATAATATTTGGGACTATAAGAATCTTCAGACAACTCGTAGATTTTCACATAATCTGCAGTGACGAGCGCCAACATAGTCTGCGAACCGGGCAGCCAATTGGCTTTCTTAATAAAGTTTCCATTCTCGAGCTGCGGTGTCAATACAATGTGCTCGTTGGTAGCGCCACTATTGGAGAATGTTAGAATGTGACATTCTTTCAAACCACATACGGCTAAACAGTCTTCATTCGCCGGATTGGCGGTTAGTGAGAGTACTGTGCACGGTATAGGCGCCGATGAAAGTTGTGTGAGTGTAAGCTTACGTTTGGCAGCATCTGCTTGCTTAAGTAATGCCGATAATTGTAAAATTGTAACTTTTCCTTTTTCGTGAGATACAGCTAAATGCTGACGCTTGCCATGCGGTGAGGAGAGGCAACACAATGCCACACGACGCACTAGACCAGATGAGAGCAACTGTTTTATGGTCTGGCCTTGATCGCCCGAATAGCTCATGCGTACATTCTCAAATGCGCCTTCCTGTGAACCCAGTGTGGGCACCATCAATTGATCGGTGATTTGGAAAGTCTGTTCGGGTGCATGTAAACGTTCCAATGCGGTCTTGGCTCGCTTGTGACAACCAACAATGGAAAAGAGTGCACAATTTTCGCGTATCGATGGTAGCAACACATCCAAGAAGTCAAGAATGCAATGTACGATTACACTCCATTGTTCGTTATTCTGAAACAGTTCACGACTTGAGCCCAACCATTTCATTAGCAAAGTAATGCGCTCGTTGGGCACATCCATGCGTTGTGTGTATGTGGCGATTTGTGTTGGAGGTGTTTGTGCGCGTTTTTTGCTATTCAACGCATTCAAATTACTGGCATAAGCGCTCTGGCTGTAATCGATAAGTTGACGACTGTCTGCGCCTGAACTGCCAATGCCGCCACCAACACTCGAAGAGACACGTCGACTGAGTGCTTGACAAGAACCGTCCTCTTTAGCGCCACAGTCGCAAAAGAAGTTACCATACTTAGCATAGCTAACGTCATGTCCTTTGTGACACACGCGTGCGCATACTGAGCACACGCCAACCGTATTTACCATGTTACAGGTGTGACAATGATACCAGTGTTGATTCATGAATTCCTTTTGGGTTTGTGAAAATGTGCAGAGTTTATTGTTGAGGCTATCTTCATCTGAGTCCTCAACAAATGAGTCATCCTCTTCCAGGCCCAAATCATCGATAAGCTCCTCTAAATCAGTTTGCATTTCATCATCCCATGATGGTGTCAAATTTTTACTGCCCTTATAACCGAGACTCTGCAACAATTCGCTCAGATATTTAAGAAGTGCATTGATGTTTTCAAGTGTAACAGCCGGTACTAACGATGTGACATTTTTG